>NW_026931695.1:0-42500 GCF_032062105.1 Saccostrea cuccullata
AGTCTGATACTGAATATCTTTGTATTTGGCTTATTTCAATGCAGTTTTGATACGATACAGTACAATATTTTTTAAAGCGATATGCGTTATATTGGATTCTTGATCAAGTCCATCAAAAAAGTCATACAGAATCATTTAATGCATGAACATCATAAAAACTAAATGTATTATAACCCCATTTCAAAGTTCATGCCTCAAAATCATTACAAATATTACTTCAAATGGAAACTTAATGACTGTGAAATCAACATGTTAAAATAAGATTATCTACAGGTAACTCTTGATGGCTCGAACTTCCATCTCTCGAAGTTCTTGATCGCTCGAAGTGAGTCTCCGATTTTTTCCCCTATATAACTAAGCAAATTTACTCTTGATTTCTCGAACTCTTGATCTCACGAAACCCTTGATCCCTCGAAGTCAAAATGCAGTCCCGCTATGCATATTCTATTGAAATTTACCCTCGATACCTCGAAGTGACTATGTGTATACAAATTTACCTAATTAGCAACTTTACCTGGACATTTAAAAGCCCCAGGCAGAAGACGTGGGTCTCGTGAAACGGGATGTTTATTCAGATGACACTAATACTGCAAGGTGATAATTGATTTATAATTAATCTTATGATGCCTATATGCTATTAAAATAATTATCATTGACTGTATTACGATAATTTAAAAACGCAGTGTAACTGAAAAATTGTGTTTGCAGATTACAAGACGACACACATAATTAATTTTTATTTCGAATCAGTGTCAAAGTTTAACGAAATATGAAAATTCAGAAACAGCCTCAACATCAATATAACGACTATTGTTGGACAAATACTTACAGAACTTAGTTCAATGCACGTGTTTGGAAAAGTCACAATGCTATGTACCACCGCGGCGACGCTGGTAAAATGTATTCATTTAATGAATGCGAAGTATATGATGTGCGTATGATAAAGAATAAATAAATAAACATGAACTGACAATGTACAGTTTTTGCTTTACTCAGTTTAATAAACATTCATCTAAAATAAGAAAACATAACATTGTTTTATAAAAACCACGTTTGAAATGTTAGCACTGCATGAAAATCATTACATCCGGTAAGACTAATTTTAAAATCTCTCAAATAAACCCGGAAAATTCTGGACTCTTGAAAACTCGAACTCTTGATCTCTCAAAGTTTTTCCACGGTCCCGCAGACTTCGAGGTATTGAAAGTTACCTGTATGTATTTTGTAATAATTATATAAAATGTGCTATTTCAGTAATGATTATATAATTATTGGTCAGTTTTAATTCAAAAAAGTTAAATATAATCTTTAGTGATTGAATTTTCCATCATTTTCACAGAATTAAAAGAAAAAATGTCTGCCCAATACGTATTGGAAATTAAGTTTCAATATGATATGATTCTTGAATATCCGCTATTTTCCGACTACAATTGATATATTGATACAGCCCTACTGATTGAAAGAATTCAAGAGCTCAGGGCTACCTTTCCCAGAGCAAATGGAAAGAATCAGTGCCAAAGTAACTGATCTAGAAAGTGATGTAATGTAGAAGTAATTCATCAATGTTATACTAGAAACAAGAAAAGTGAAATGACACCACGAAAAAGTTTATTGCCACTACCTGAGCAAGTTGAATTCAGGATTGCCAATAATTAATACTCCAAACTAAATCTTGGTAAGAATGCATACCTAAAAACCTCTTTTTATTGTTGAAAGCATTTTACGTTTAAGAGTGAAATATAATTATATGAAAGGGAACTCCCAGAAACAACCACACAAAATGAATTAAACTAGAAGTACTTTGAGCATAGAGCTCACTATATGATACCCCCTGCCTCATATATCATTAAAATGACAAAGTCCATGTTTGGCTCTGGGAGACCCATATAAGAGTCAGTTCTTTATTCAGTAGTAAAGGGGGATTTGCGGATAAGAGATGGCACCCTTCAATATCATTGAAAAAATTGCAGTGTAGTAGGGCTGGGGCGATACAACTTTTTCTATATCAATACGTAACACGATATTTGAGCCACGATACGATATGTATCACGATATGTTTAATTGCTTATAAAATCTTTCTTTTGCATTGAAATAAACAAATTATTTCTTTACAAATAATAATTTATTGAAAATAGTTGTTTATATGTTGTAAAACAAAAATATTTTACTGAAGTGGTGTTCATTATTATTTATTTCATATCTGTATATATATGTTTATATTTAGCTTATTTATTTTATATGTTAAATAGTGATTCAGCGATAGTCGCCGACGATCGAAAAATCGTCGTTGGAAGCTTGGCGATGCCGACAATCGATAGCTTAACAGCAAAATCGATTGTCGCTATATGTATAGCTACTTGAAACATATAGTGCTAAATCTTAATATAAATTATCTTTTTTCGTGTAGTGTACCTTTTTTTCTTTTGTACAAAGATGATACTTTGATTATTTTTATGCATCTTCCATGCATGTGCACACAAGTTCCCAATCGCCGTCTGACTAAACAGCTAGAGCATTTAAATGTGTCAATGAATAATTCGTAAACATGCTTTGAAAGTCACAATTATTGATAACTCTAAATAAAATTCCCTTCCATTAATGCAAGACATCATTCACACATTCACACAGGCAGCAAAAGAACTGAGGACGAAATAAAGCCATAAGAGCACAAAAATCGTCTTTTAACCTGAATTTCCTCTGCTCTCACATGAAACGATATTTTCTACTTTCCACTCGCATTTTGTGTATTGCTTTTTTACAGTTTAAATATTAAGAGTTCAGTGGGAAGTTAAACACAAAGCTACTGTTTTTTATTATATATAACGAATTCAAAAGATTTTAGTATGTTATTTTTATTGTGCATATACCCACTCAAATGTGAACATTTTTGAAGGTAGACAACTAAGTTTTGTTTCTTTTCTTTTTCTATAGGAATAAAATTTTAATGAAATTATGTTCTCTTAAAAATAAAGAAAACTTTAATCAATATTTTAAACTGTTCAATGGTTTAATTATAAACATGATAGATGTTATTAAAAAAAAAATGAAAGACAATTGCCTATCAAGTTTATATCAGTTTAATAATTAAATATTATTAAAATTGTTTTTCTTTGATATTAAAACAAGTGTAATTATCCTTTCCTTTAATAATGATAGAAAATCAGCAGATTCATTAAAACTGAAATATTGGCCTACGTGTTGCTAATTCTTATCAACAACACAATACTGGGCCTTTCATGATCTAAAAAAAAAAACATGAGAAATGTCCGATTATTTTCGATTATGAATCGAAATGGTGCGTCCGATTCGATTCGATAATCGATAGTATTTTTCCTCCGATTCTGAAACACTAATGTTAAACCCCAAATGTTGAATAAACAAAGAAAAACAGAAATCAAGATTTTTTTGGCGATATTTCAATATTTCTTTATATGTATCGATATGCGTAGCATCCTCAAATATATCTCGATATATCAATATCTTAATATGTGACAGCCCTACAGTATAGTATCAATAAAACATTGGGAATGGGAAACCTGAAATATGTTTCTGGTGAAAAAAATAGATTAGGAAATGTACAATGGCACTTGGTAACAAAGATTTTGTGAAAGTCTAATAAAGTTCACTCAGTGATATAAGAGGAGTTGCGGATAGATGGGTACCCCAAAGCGTAATGGACGGACATCTTGATCACTATATACCCTCCCGCTTTTCAAGCAGGGGTTATAATGAAAGTGCCGTATTATAAGTATGTGATAGTGTGATACATATTAAAGATGTTGATACCAATTTTTGGTTCAATTTTAATAAGTCTTAACACACAAATAGACTTTACTTAAATATGTATCAGTTTCTGATTTTTACATGATATTCCCATGGTTGCTAAAAAAGGAATTTCTTTGAAACCATTTCAAAACACTGCTCTTCTGACAGTTCTGGTCCTTTTCAGCAAGACTTGGTTCACAAGAAGACTTCACAATATTTATCTTTCTAAAAGTGCACACTAGTGTCATTGTAAATCTTCCTAATGAGTAAAAAAAAAACTACCTTTTGTAGCGAGTAAAAAGATGGGAAAAAATTTGTTTTATAATACAATCTAATGTGGTTTTAAAGCTAATCTGGTCAAGGCTACTAGATATAAGACAGGTCAAGTATAAAAATGTTATTAAAAGTAGCCTTATTACTAATACTTGAAGAAAAATTCATTGTTGAGCACTGTATTTTTGTAGGTCACAGAATTGAGGAGATCCCAGAGGTCCCCTTGGTGGTGAGTGATAAAGTAGAGGAGTTCAAAAAGACAAAGGAAGCTGTCGCTCTCCTAAAAAGATTGAAAGCATGGAGTGATATTCAGAAGGTAAAATAAATAAACATTGAATGAAATCCCCTACACACATTATATTCTAGTTCACTTTTACATAAGATTAAGGTGTCCCAGGTCAAAATTTCAAGAGCAGTTCCATTCCCCAAAAATTACGACTTAATCTGGACCAGAGTTACATAGATGCTGCATCTATCTATGCGCTGTACTAAATAACATGCTTAAGCTTTTTTTTTCTTTTCTTGGTTTACGATCTCGCTGACCTATTTTTCCCTATTTACAAAAATAAAAATAATGTGTCTGACTCTAGAAACTGGACTCTTAATGAAATTTTAAATGCAAATGACAGCTTTTTTATAATTTACAACACAGATTGTCAAACCACATGGCGGGACAGCACAAGGACCAACCTAGGGGCGAGCCGCTTAACAGTACTGTTTCTGTACTATTAATGACCAATGCATCGAATACTCCGTCGCAACCTCTCAGATTTCTACACCTCCGGGATGAAAAAGTCCATCGTTACAAGTTATACACAAGACGCAAAACAGCTGGACAGCTATCGATGTCATGCCAAAGATGTTGGAGAAGATTTTATATCTTTTTTGATTGTCACATGATTAATTCATGCTGTGAATACAGACATATTTTTACTGTTAAATTGTGAAGTTATTAATTTCTTAAGAAGTCACACATCGGATCCAGAAACATAAGTGTAGTTCAATCGGTATGGTAGAGTGCGTCAAAACTTTTATTAGAAAATGAATTCTATATTTAAAACAAAGTTTGAAGAGAAATTAACAAAATTATGACTATGCCATAAGTCTGGAAATCTAATGAGAAGTCTGGAAATCTAATGAGAAGAGAAATTTTAGAAGTTTAAGGTTGTGCTACTATGTAAGAAATGAAATGTTTGATAAACAATTTATCTGATAAAGAAACTTTTACATTTTAATTGTGACACGATAGCGGTGTTTTTCTTTGAAGTTTATTGTTCTGTATTAGCAATACAGAACGGGACTGTGGTGGGCGGAGCTACTTTCCGTTCTGCATTAGCCTTGTTTACAGCATTGCATTTGCCAACTATTCTGTATCTAAAATACAGCACGGTCTAAAAATAAATCTGATTCAATTTAGCAAAGCTAGCACGTACACAAATACTGATGTTTTCCTATTATTAATTTTTTAACAAATACCCGGTATTTTCCTGAGAATGTAGATGTTAAAATTTCTAAATCACTTTTTAAAACTTATTCCACACAGAATCTACACGTAATTTCGATCGAAAGTAAAAAGAAAAATCGCAATAACGGAAAACATCCTCTGTACCTAATTTTCAACAATCCACACGAAACGGAAAATTCGCTATCACGGAAAAAATCCTTCTCGCTGACGACAGCCACACGTCTCTTTCACTTCATTTTAATGTCGCAATTCAATTTGAAAATAAAAATCCGTGACATCAAAGTCCATCGAAGAATTTTCTGTAAATCCTGTTTTTGTAAATCTAGTTAAACCGGGATTTTAGGATCCCTGAAATAAATTATGATAAATCTCCATCTACAATTATAACAATAGATCCCAACAATTACGGTTAAATCCTCCAATTTCCATTAAGACTAGACTATCACTCGATTA
The DNA here is from genome assembly GCF_032062105.1 of Saccostrea cuccullata. Classification (NCBI taxonomy): domain Eukaryota; kingdom Metazoa; phylum Mollusca; class Bivalvia; order Ostreida; family Ostreidae; genus Saccostrea; species Saccostrea cuccullata. The sequence continues at coordinate 5,957 of NW_026931695.1, forward strand.
CGTCTACCCCCTTAAATTGTCAAAACATATCTGACCGAATTTTACGTTTTCCGTGGAAATATATATACTGCGGATTCGTACTCCCCGTCGGGGCCTCATCTACAGAACTCTGGCGGAAGTTTGGACGCTGCAAAGTTATAAAGTGGGCGGAGCTATTTTTGATTGATCGTGTCACAAATTGGTTCAACTGAACAGTTATCTATCGTAGATACAAATTTGGGGGCGGAGACTCGTACTTGACACTCGTCTGCCCCCAATTTCTATCTACGATACAGAACCTGTTGGTCTCTAAATAATACTTGTAGTACACATAGTAGTAAATTTTATTTAATGTCAATGTTGTTTTATTAATTTTTTCTAGATATTTATATACCTTGTAATTGGGGGAAATTTCTTTTAAGATTCTTTTTCTCTTATTAAATCATTTTACATACAATGTTTATACAGAAAAATTATTGAAATGTTTGTAATTCATAAACAATGAAATAGTTTTATAACGATTAATGTGTGCCACATACGCTCCAAGAAATCTCCCTAAATTTCAAAACTTCTCCCTAAATTTCTTTGATGGAGATATATGTCTCCTTAAATTTTGGGTCTTGGTTAATAAATTATTGGTCCCTGGACACACATATCTTAAGGTAAAAGTTTGTTGTGAAAGCAGTCCATGACTTTCAGAGTTTCCAAAACCTTTTTCATATGTGGAAAGGTTGACCAAAAGAGAATAGCAGATTCACTTAATTTTACCCTTGCAATGTGTCTATTATGGAAACATGGACTTGAAAGTCAGAAGAATGAAAACCATGAACAGTAACAAGGCATCTGCATACATTTCAATGCTACTGGAGAAAAAAATATGTCAAGGTTCCAAATTATTTTTATTTTTATTTTTCGACCGCCCAACGCATATTTTTGTGTCAAAAAATCGTAAACCAAAAAAAATAAAAACTTTGGCCTTAGGATGCTGCATCTAATCTATATTTTATGGCTGACTAAAATGATAAGTCTTGAAAGCAGGTCCAGTTTCAAATGGCTATAAATCCTACTTGCATATGCATGAATGCACAGTTTTATACTAATTTAATTTTTGGCCAATAATTTGTCAATAAGAGTTGACTTAATGCTGTCAGTTGATTATGATCTTCAACACTAGCAGTTCCTAATAAATAGTAGGTTCATGTAGCTGCTAATGATGATTTGCCTTTGGTCCGTGTTTCTGACTACCTGTGATCACAACTAAGGCATTATTAGTCTGAACTTGGCAGATATTTTTATTGGATAATTCGTTGTTACTTTCATGTAAAAAAAAAAAAAAAAAAATTGATGCATTTAAACTAGCTTGTCAAAAGTCATGTTACATTCTAATTTCTACAATAAAGCAATTGCTTTTTATAGAATAGCATGTCTTATAGATCATTGTTTACTCATGTTTTTCATTTCCGAGATTCTAGAGTTAAGATATACACTGTATGTTAATTCAATGAAAATATCATCCTTGACAAAAGCACCTGCTAATTAGTTGAATGATATCAATCCAGTCAAAACTCTTGGAAATAAGAGACCCAACTTTTGATGTCACCTATACTGTATCAGGGGTTCAAAATTCCTCAAGCCCGACGTCCCGGACTAACAAATTCCGGATCCGGACTCGGCATTTAGAATTCGCGAAAGTCCTGGGACTTGGCTATGTTTCTTGTTTATCTTTTTTTTTTAAGTTAAAAAAAATGATCGTAAAGCTAAAAATAAAGCAAATTCTCAACTGTATTAAGTAAAAATGTGGGTTTGTGGGCGTTAAAATACCCATAAAACATTACGAACGTTTCGAAAATACAATCCGTCTTTTTATTTTCCGTTGCGGTTAGACTCTTTCTTTTACGCAATTCCTCATGTTTCCTCCTACATACAAACGGCAATGAGTTTGTTAAATTTCGGTTTTACCAGCAGTAATGCTAAAAAAGGAACGACAGTCAATGAATCATAGCTGTGACTTACAGCACATTCTAATTTCTATTTATTGTAACAGATGGTTTATTCAGTTGTGAGTATTTGTAAAAGTTATTGTAATGTACCAATAATCTATCAGTGTTAAAATATTCATGTATGACTATATGACAGTTTATGGAGGAAAAATAAAACATATATTAATGCATGTAGTCTCATTCAATGCAATAAATGAAAATAAATTATAAGTAACATAAATTTAATGATGTATAGGTACATGTAAATATGGACTCTGAAATTTCTTCCTCGGACTTGCCTAAAATTTACTCTTTAAGTCCTGGACTTGACCATGACAAAAAAAAATTTGAACCCCTGCTGTATAAAAGGAATATGAAGAGCAGTGGATCAGAATCCCTTGGCGAGTGAAAATGCTTTCATTGAAGACATTTAAAATGTACATTGTTTCTTTTAGGTGTACAAATCCAAACGATTTAGAGCTGGCAAAGGTAAAATGAGGAACAGACGAAGAATTCAGAAGAGAGGCCCCCTTGTTATATACAACTCTGATAATGGAATCTGTAGGGCATTCAGAAATATCCCTGGTAAGATTTCCTTTAAAATCCTTTAAAGGAAGTTTATTTGAAGTAGAGAGCACAGCTGCTAATGATGAATTGCCTTTGGTCTGTGTTTCTGAAAAACTGTGATCACAACATAGGCATCTGTATTCTGAACTTGCCAGCTTTTATACATAGGCAGTTACTTCTAAATTCATAATTTTGTTTTCATAAAGAACGTATTTTTCAGGCATAACCCTCATAAATGTATCTCGCCTAAACCTACTAAAGATTGCTCCTGGTGGTCATGTAGGAAGATTCTGTATCTGGACTGAGTCAGCTTTCAGTAAATTGGATAAATTGTATGGTACATGGAAGAAACTGGCTGCAGAGAAAAAGATTACAAGTAAGCCAGTCTGTTAAGAGCATTCCTTTTGCAATTTTATTTTGATTTTGTTCAAAAATGGAAATTTGTTCAGTATTTTGGGTATTTTAGGTCACTTGTACCTGAGTCAGAGGCCTAAAGGTTTTCTGATCAAATATGTTCTCTGTTTTCCCTATTTTATCTCCTCCTGCAAAACCACAAGGTTCTTGCTTTTACAAAACTTGCCACAAAGCATCTCTGGGTGAATAGAATTCAAGTCCATTCAAATGAAGACCCAAACCCTCTGGAAAGTACCTCATTGTGAAGTCACAGTGAAATGATATGAATTAATAATGAAACTTCCAACTTCATAAAAAAAAAAGACTTAGCCAATTTTCAACTTGTAATTTGTCCCAGTCACAAGGACATTGCGTCCTAAAATAGTTTGTTTAAAAAAACTGATTTTAGTTGTTTTGAAATAGAAAGTGATTGTTCCATTTTTTTATTTCAGCTTACCTAAACCCAAGATGACCAATTCAGATTTAACAAGATTATTAAAGAGTGATGAAATTCAGTCTGCTTTACGGTTACCCAAGTAAGATTTATTAAAAGATATATTTTATATATGACTTTGAACAGTGGAATTGTATGCTGTAAAGATTAGAAAGCATTTCAGAGTTGATGAAAAATTTCTTTCAACAGAAGAGACAATAACAGAAGGAGAGTTCTTAAGAAGAATCCTTTGAAGAATCCTCGCGTGATGAACCATCTGAATCCATACAGTAAAGTGATGAGGAAAGCTGCTCAGAATGTGGAAGCCACTCGCAAGGCTGCCCGTCAGGCTAAGCTGGATGCTAAGCGCGGGGTAAGACATAAAGATGAGGACAGTTTTATAGGTTATGATCAGTTCAGGGAAATCCCTATTGTATTGCTGATGAGGAAGAAAAAGCTTTCCTATTTTTATGAGGAAAAAGCACGTCAGACTGAGGCAATGGTTTTCTGATTTGTTTTATTGGTGAATTTCAAAACTCAAAAGTTAATTTTTATCAAAAGTAGAGTAGATTTTGTTGAAATGAATTCAAGTAATGTATGAGAGAAAATGAGTGGAGTATAAAAAATAAAAGGTGATGAAAATTGACAGCTCCAAACAACATACAATAAACAGATATTGAAAGCTGTCAAAATACAGAAATCATATATCAAGTGTTTACACAGCTGTCTTTGCTTTTCCATCTGTTAGGATTTTCATGTCCAGCTGCTTTGTATCAAACTGTGACTGGCCAAGGACCATCAAACCCTATCTGTTGAAAGGATGAGAAAATTATGCTAAACAATACATGAATATCACATAGTAGGGTTATAAAACCTTTTAACCACAAATATTATTTTACTCTTTCATTGTGTAGCAAACAAGGAAAGCTCTTCCATGTTTTTAGCTCACCTGAGCCAAAGGCCCAAGTGAGCTTTTCTGATCACATTTTGTCTGTCGTCCGTCCGTCTTTAAACTTTTCACCTTTTTATATGCCCATCTTAAGACGGGACATATTATGTTATAGGCTTCGTGTCCATCCGTCTGTCTGTTAGCTTTTTCGTTTCCGGCTCATAACTTTAATACTATTAGGCCTTGGATTATCAAACTTTGTCATCTGATGCTTCTTGGGTAGAAGGTGTGTCGCGCACAAAAAGTAGGTCGCTCTGACCTTTCATTAAGAAGTTATAGCCAAATATGGAAAAATCCTTTCCGGCCCATAACTAGAAAACTATAAGACTAACAATCATCAAACTTGGCCAGTTTATGCATCTTAGGTAGAACATATTATGGTGTGTCCATCCGTCTGTCGTTAGCTTTTTCTTTCCGGCTCATAATTTCAAGGATTATCAAACTTTGTCATCTGATGCTTCTTGGGTAGAAGGTGTGTGACCTTTAAGAAGTTATAGCCAAATATGGAAAAATCCTTTCCGGCCCATAACTAGAAAACTATAAGACTAACAATCATCAAACTTGGCCAGTTTATGCATCTTAGGTAGAAGGTGTGTCGCGACCTATTTCAAGGTCACTGTGACCTTTAATTTAAGTGAAATTAAAAAAAAAAAGTGTCTTTTTACCATTCATTTAAGCATCCCAAATAATGTAAGAGTATTGCTCTCTTCTTATTAAAAAAGTGTTAAATCAAGAAAATACTTATTTTTTTAAGCATATACTTGACAGCAATCTATAACAAATATAATGTATGTTAGAGAAATCCTACCTCTCCCTTGAGTGTAATTATCAAGCACTGGTCAAGAAGAATTTTGATAACAGAAAATTGCATGTCAAATTAGAGAGAAATTAATGAGTTTTGAGTGTGAGGATCTAACTGATAGAACATCAGTGTTATCTACATCCCTTGGGTATTGGGCAGATGGGTAAGCCTGTTGGATTAAAAGTAGCTCTTGTTGGCTAGCCTAAGTTTTAAAATGAATTTGATGAAAAGTAATTAAAACTAATTTGATATTGCATAATAGACTAATCTGATATTATATAATATTATTAATTTAAATTCTAATTTTAAGGGGTGGGGTGGAATCAGCATTTCCATATGAATTACATATTAAAACCTGTCGGACATTAAATCTCAACCAAAAAAATCGTTGAATATTTTATATGTTTAGAAAAAAATTTATGGTAGATAGTGCAGGCCCATTCATCTCTTGGTAGTAATGAGTAGACAAGTATCCAGTTAAAGATTAATTAATGAGTTTAATGTAGGAAGGCTAGCTGATCAAGCGGCTTATCTGTATCCTTTGGGGATTAGACAAAAGAAGTGCAGGTCAGTTTATAGCATATGTCATTTGATGGCCAGGCCTTTTCTTTCAAAATTAATTTGGTATAGATGAAGATGTTACGACTAATTTGATATTGTTTAATATGATGGGCATTTGACATTAGGTCTAACACAACCAGCATAGAAATCTATTAATGATGTAATATTTATTATAATTAATGCCTAGATAACAGGAAATGGATAAATATTTGAAGGAATGGAAAAATCATGGAAATCTTGGAATCAAGGATGACGTGATTTTCTTGCACACTAAAATGTTCAAGAAAATTGTATTTTTTTTGACGGGCGTATCATGCTGTGGCGCGGCACTTTATTGACTTCTTCTCAAGAACCACTGGGCCAATTTTAACCAAACTTGGTACAAAGCATCCTTGGGTGAAAGGGAGTTTAAATTGTTAAAATAAAGGACCATGTCCTTTCACATGGGTAGATAATCAAGAAAGCCAAAAATAGGGTGGGGTCATAAAAAAAATCTTCTCAAGAACCACTGGGCCAGGAAAGCTGAAACTTATGTGGAAGAATCCTGGGGTGGTGTAGATTCTAAATTATAAATATCATGACCCCCGGGGGTAGGGCAGGGCCACAATGGGGAATCAAAAGTTTTACATAGAAATATATAGGAAAAATCTTTAAAAATCATTTTCTGAAGAACCACTGAACCAGAAAAGCTGAAACTTATGTGGAAGCATCCCGGGGTAGTGTAGATTCTAAATTGGTCAAATCATGACCCCTGAGTGTAGGGCGGGGCCACAATAGAGAATCAAAGTTTTACATAGAAATAATCTTTAAAAGTCTTCTTCTCAAGAACCACTGGACCAGAACAGCTGAAACTTATATGGAAGCATTCTTGGATAGTGTAGATTCTAGATTATAAAAAATCATGACCCCTTTGGGTAGGGAGGAGCCACAGTAGGGAATCCAAGTTTTACATAGAATTATTTAGGAAAAAATCTTCTTCTCAAGAACCACTGGACCAGAAAAGCTGAAACTTATGTGGAAACATGCTGGGGTAGTGTAGATTTTAAATTGTCCAAATTATGACCTGGGGGGTAGGGTGGGGTCACAATATGTATTGGGCCAAAATAAAAAATACTCTTGTTTCCTGTCACCCGACCTACCCTACATTTTACCCTCCGACCCTAAAAGTTTTTATCACATTTTTATTTTTTGGGTGACTATTTTCCTGAAATACTAAAGTCGACCAACAATATTCAAAGAACTAATACATCACAAGTGTACAGGATACCTTTACTTTATAAAGAAACTTGCTCTGTAAACTGTTAACATATTGGTTTCTTGTTATTACATGCTATATGTTTTGCATTCATTGAGTTTTGGAAATAAAATTTTTTCTCAAAATAAATTTTTTTCCCTACCTACCTACCCTAATTTTTTTGGTCAGGGGACAGGAAACAAGAGTATTTTTTCTTTTGGCCTTACTAGTAGGGCTGGGCAAAAATATCGATATTTCAATATATTGCAATACAGCGACTAAAAATAGCGTATTGCAATACGATTTTGTATTATCGATATATTGGCAATATGCCCAGATTAAGGAATTTTATCATTAAATATAAAAATTGACTTATGAAAGGTTTGTTATTAAGCCAAACAGTAAGACAGAAGCTGTTTTGTGGGAGTATTTCAGAGCATAACTGAAATGAAATCAACAAGATTTTTTTTCTGTGTTGGTTACTTATCATAGTTACATGTATTTACATTCTGCACGTAAATTAAAGTATTAAAGTAAATATAGTAGGAAAATGCCATTTTAATTACATTTAAAATATTGCAATACATATCGCAATACAGTTAAAAATATGGCAATACGAAATCTCGGGCCAATACCCAGCCTTAATTACTAGTGGGAAATCTGGTAAAGAATAGCATGGTCAAAGCTACTCAAGTGAGCGATGTGGCCCATGGGCCTCTTGTTTTCTACTCCAGGGTTCTAGACAACTTCAACTATGTTAAAATTACAGTTCAAATTTGGCGATTTTTTTCCACTCATTGGGAAAGTTTCAATTGGGAAAAAAACAGAAGAACAAAGGAGAATTTTCTCTCATTTAATCAAACGAAACGTATTTTGCATTTATTCCAACTTAATTGCCTATTACTCTGTGTTTTAACGAATAAGCAACAAGAACTTACTATTTTTTATATCAATGTCCCATGTTTTCACATTTTCATGCTTTCAATTTGTCAAAATGTAGGACACTACATGCTGTTTGCACCACAGGTCCGCCAAATTACGACTTTTAGCTCACCTCAGCCGAAGGCTCAAGTGAGCTTTTCTGATCAAAATTTGTCCGTTGTCTGTCGTTGTCGCTGTTGCCGTTGTCGTCATCGTAAGCTTTTCACATTTTCATCTTTTTCTTAAGAAGCAATGGGCCAATTTCAACCAAACTTGCCACAAAGTATCCTTGGGTGAAGGGAATTCAAGTTTGTTCAAATGAAGGACCAAGCCCTCTTTCAAGGAGAAATAATTATGAATTAATGAAATATTATTGCCATTTTTAAAAAAATCTTCTTCTCAAGAACCACTGGGCCAGGAAAGATGAAACTCATGTGGAATCATCCTCAGGAAGTGTTGTTTCAAGTTTGCTCAAATCATGACCCCTGGGAGTAGGGTGGGGCCAAATTGGCTGATCAAAATTTTACACAGGAATATATAGGGAAAATCTTGAAAAATCTTCTTCTCAAGAACCACTGGGCCAGGAAAGATGAAACTCATGTGGAATCATCCTCAGGTAGTATAGATTCAAGTTTGTTCAAATCATGACCCTCAGGGGATGGGTGGGGCCAAAATGGCCAATCAATGTTTTACGTAGGAGTATATAGGAAAATCATTAAATATCTTCTTCTCAAGAACCACTGGGCCAGGAAAGATGAAACTCATCTGGAATTATCCTCAGGTAGTGTAGATTCAAATTTGTTCAATTCATGACCCCCGGGGGTCGGGTGGAGCCAAAATGGCCGATCAAAGTTTTACATAGGAATATATTTAAAAAAATCTTTAAAAATCTTCTTCTGGCCGTTAAAAGTTTTATATAGGAATATATAGGGAAACCTTTTAAAATCTTCTTTTCAAGTACATGTACTTCAAAGCCATGATTAGTGATATTTATGTGTAGATTCTAGTTTGTTCAAATCATGAATTACCCCCATGTGGGGGTTAAAATTCAAGCCCCCCCCCACCTTAGTAAACTTTTAGTTCTGATCTGATATGTGCTTTTTCCTTGCCAATGTTCTCAGGTGAGCACTGTGGCCCCTGGACCTCTTGTTAGTCAGTTGTCCTATCTTGTTAAATTCTTAAAGACACTAGGCACATGCACTTAAGATTTCTACCCATTGCTCTTCAGTCGACTTCAGGAGAGGAATGAAGATGACAGGACTCCCTGCCCTGTCCCTGGTAGCAGCTGACAATGGATCAGCTGCTAAAATATGAAGCTTGCTTTAATTTTTAGCTCACCTGAATCGAAGGTTCAAGTAAGCTTTTCTGATCAGTTATCTGTCGTCACTGTTGTTGTTGTTGTTGTCGTCATATTAAACTTTACATTTTCATCGTCTTCTCAAGAACAACTGGGCCAATATTTCAACCAAACTTGCCAGTGTCAGAGTATCCTTAGGTGAAGGGGATTCAAGTTTGTTCAAATGAAGGGCCATTTTTTCCATAGGGACATAACTGTGGATTTGTGGAAAAAATTTTGGCATCCTTTAAAAAATCAATCTCTGAAGAAACACTCTGCAGCAAGAAAATATGAAACTTATGCCACTGGAAGCAAGTTAAGGTAGTGTAGATTCAGGTTTGTGCAAATCATGACCCTCAGGGGTAGTGAGGGATCACAGTGGGTGATCTAAGTTTTACGTAGGATTACATAGGAAAAATCTTCAAAAATCTCAAGAACAGAAAAGCCATGATTAGTCATATCTATACTGTATGGAAGCATTCTCAGGTGGTGTAGATTTAGGTTTCTGCAAATTATTACCCCAGGGTTAGAGTGGGACCACAAAGAGGGATCTAATTTTTAATAGAAAAATACAGGGAAAATCTTCTTCTCAAGAACAGTAAAGCTATGATTGGTCATTTTTATATGGAAGCATTCTCAGGTGGTGTAGATTCAAATTGTTCAAATCATGACCCCTGGGGATAGGATGCCGTCACAATAGATGATCAAAGTTTACATAGGAGAGCATATATACATGTACATGTATTAAGGGAAAATCCTCAAAAATCTTCTTCTCAAGAACAGCCAAGCCATGGTAGATAATATTTTTATGGAAGCATTAATAATTCTCAGATATTGTAGATTCAATTCATGACCCCCTACCGGGGTAGGGTGGGGCCACAATGAAAGTTCAAACTCAGTAAACTTAGCCAGTTAGATTCAATTTTGCTTTTTCCTAGCCAATTGCTCAGGTGAGCGATGTGGCCCCTGGGCCTCTTGTTAATATATTGTGTCCAAAATAATTTTATTTCCATGAGCGTTCTTAAGATTCTTATTGGAAAATTACATCAAAGAAAAGGCTTTATTACTTGTAAAATTACAGACGAGTATATTTTTTGCCATTACGGCAAATTATCACCTCAGAAAAACCTTGTATGGAAAGACAACCAATGGATATCCATGTCGTGACATTTATCAAATATTATTTTGAAAATGAAATTTATACGCTTTTAATTTATTGTATTTAGTTTTTCCAAATAAATCTGCATTTTCATCATGGACATGTTCTTATGTCCTTCAGGTGCTCTGGATGCAGTGGCACTCAGTGTTGAAATGGGAAATGGCTAATGGACAGTCATCAATTACCAGCAGCTTACCAGTACATTATGCAGCTCTCCTCCGGAATTTGTATTGGTTGTCTCCAGAGGAAAGGTTGCAGTATAGTTTTCATGTCCTGGCTAGGTAAACGTACTTATATGTAATTCCTTTTAATTAATGACTATATAGAAGCCTGTACATGTACATTTGTAGCATGCCTTAACAAATTAGCAAATCAGTGTCATAGACATCTGGTGCACTCAATGTCTTTGAATTAGGTACATTTTGAAAATTGTCATTTTTTTGTCATTATTTTTACTTGATCTTTTATGCTGTACAGCAAAAATATTTAAATTCATATATTTTTTAACTATATTAGAGCTGACGCCAATTATTTTCTTTGTATGGGCCATCGGTCAAAAATACCCGTGTGCTGTCGAAATTACCCAACACACATATCTTGTAAATCGAACACATTTATTTCTTATTATGACCAAAAATATATACAAAATCAATGTAATCTGAAAGATAAAAGGTATTTCGAAGGAGAAAGGATCCAGTAAAAGTTGCAGCATAACACTGACATTACAGTGACATACTTTAACAAATCTTTTAAAAGTACAAAAAAATAATCGGTTGAAATTACACTACCCTACCCTATATATAAATAGCCAAATTATAAGTAAACTACCAAATAACAAAATTAAATTTATTTACTTTTACAGAAGGTTTTGCAGATAAAAGAATTCTGATTAAAGTTTATTTTTATTCCTGTCTTAAATTATACTATATATTTACAGATCATCACCTTGCTGAACTATATAGAGTCATTTTCTACTCTGTCGGATTCCAAAATTGAAGGCATTGAGGCATTTGCTTCAAGATTTGGACAGATATATGGGAGCATCAAGAAGAAACCCTATGATGTATTGGATCAGAGAAAAACTGATTTTGACAGTGATTTTGATGATTTTCAGAGACAGCTTAGGGATCTAGAGGTTTATCTTTTTTCTTCCATTTATAGGCCATAATATTTCTGATTAGTCTGTAAATTTGCCTGCACCCCACATAAATTGCAGGAGCTCTTATACTGTAGAAATACTTTTTTTCCGCATGGTATTAATTTATGCTATGTATGCGGTATTTTTCCCGCGAAAATTTGTCACATCGAATTTAATACATATATAAGGCATATAATGAGTCTTAAGATATCCGGGTAATTTTCTACCAGCGGCTTGCACAGAAAAAGAGATTCCGTGGAATTATGACCCCATGGAAAAAAGTATGTCTACAGTAGTTCATCAGTATGTCCATCTATTATCAACACATTTGTTTAGGTATATCTCAAAAAGTTTTGCTTAAAACTATGGGTATTAATTTAAATATGGACTATCCGTCATTTTGGTTTTCTGTTTTCAGATTATAATTCTGAATAAAACTAATTTTTTTGGTAGTAGCTTATTTACACATTACGTCAGGTAAATGTAAATGCACAGCATAGTATTAGCCCCTCCTTTTGCTATAATTTTTGTCCTGAAGAAGACCCCATTGATTCTATCAAGACCCTTATAGATTATTATGTCAAAAGGTCAAGGTGAAGATCTACTGTGATCTTGACATAGATCATTTGATCAAGTTTGAGGTCAATTAAAGAATCTGACCATATCCTGTAATGAAGAACATAACAAGCTCATACTTGATCACAACATGTACATATATTCTGATGGTTGGTATTGACTACTCCCTCACTTATATCCAGCTTACACTCATATCCCTAGATGTATAAAGCATTATTTTTACTTATATTTACATTTGTGAATTTTATGGATACATGTTTCCAGAAAACTCCTTCAACTCTTCAAGCATTGAATCTATTAAAAAGGTAAGTTGTATTATATTTTAGTGGTAGATTGCATATAGAAAAGGATAAAAAAAAATTATAATTAAAATTTGATTCAAATGAAATTGTTTAAAGTGTATGACCCCTTCAAAAGTATTTATACAATATAGATATGCATTCCTTTCAGAAGTATTATATAAAGGAAAAAGACAAAGGTAATATTATAAACAATAAAAACTGTAAATTGCTATTGAGCAAGTGTGATTCATTCTTTTTATCATCTAAAGATTCCAAATACATGATGTAATAAGATTAACTACAATAAAGAAACTAGTGCATCTTGTAACAGGAACAGTAATGGATGACTGATGCTCCCATTATGTTGCCTCATTCCTTAATTTTCTTTTTATGTACCGGTATTTTTGTAGATTTGAAAAGCTGCATATTCCACATTTGAACATACAAGACAAGTACAAGACAATTTATTTGCAGTACGAACAAGAGCTTGAAGAAATCAGAAAGGTAAGTTGTTTAGGCTTATAAAGGAGATATGCAGTCTCTGCTCAAAAAATAACAAAACAGATCAACTTAATAACAATTTAAATATAGTAAGTAAAAAGATACATTTTCAGTATAGAGAATTGCTACAACATGAAAAAATAGCATAAACACAGTTGCACCATCACTGGCATAAGATCAAGATTTATTATAATAAAAAAAGAGCCTTTAAAGGTTTCTCAATTCTGAGGAAAAAATCCTTTGATATTGCTTTATAATTATAGATTGGTCAAATAAGGTGTTTTAGTGCATGTAGTTAAACATATTTTGAACTCATTTTCAATGAAAAAATAAGAAACCCAGATATAAATATGGGAGGTTTTTTTTATACAATGTTTCAAAATTTGAGTCCATCAGTATCAATTATGATTCAATGTACATATTTTCTAGAAATGAATGAAAGTTGAAGTATTGGTATGTAATTTTTTTTAGAGAGATTGCAGCTGTAAAAAGTATAAGGATGACACCCAATAGTTAAATACAAAATGTATAACATGCCACTGTGTGTGATTTTGCTTTTAAAAATGTGGGTCAGACAACTTGCTGAGAGAATTCAAGAACCAATGATGATATTTGCAGTAAGATAATTTCTTCAACATATTTTGCAAAATAAGAAGTCACGCATACACAATTTATTGGTATCCCCACCTCATTTGTTCAGGGTGTGCCGTATAATGTGTACTTGATAATTTGTTACTTAACGATAAATATTTCATATTTTCTTTAAATATTTAAAAGAATATGAAAAGAATTAAATCTATTCATATTTGCAATAACATAATGAAAAAATTTGTATGAGGCTCCATGTTTTGCTGATACGTATAATTTAACAATTATAAAAAATAAAAAATAAAATCCGCCCACCCACCCCCATTTTTTAGCAAATTAGGATGAGAATCTATTATTTTAAAATTATTATTTTACCTGGTATTTGATTAAAAGTAAAGTGTTATAATTATGTGTGTAATTAATGTATTATCCCTCCTCCCCCTTTAAAACAAAGATAAATTTGAATAGTCTTTGAACTTGACAGCATTTCAAACATTCTGCTCGAATTTATTAATGATAATTAAAATCTACAATATATTGCAATATATTGCAATATTCAAAGTAAAATATTGCAATATATCGCAATATGGTTTTGACTGGCAATACCCAACTCTAGTGTACATAATTTTTTCCCTTATACATTTTGTTAGTTATTGTACTACTAATTTAACATTCATTGGGTGAATCCATGTAGAAAGAATTGCAGTGTAATTTTGGTTAAAGTGGGATAAATCTAATCGAACTTGTAAAAAATAATCATTGTTTGACACTTAGACAAAAGAAGCTATTTTTAGAAAGATTATCTGTCTTAGGAACCAGTATTTCATGTCCATAATGCATGGATCTGTAGCTCGATCTGCTTTATCTGTCCGAACTTTCTCAAGCAGAGAGCTACAGTCCTGCAGCTATGAATCCTTGAAATAAAGATATTATTCAACCCTTTCATTAAGGCAGCCTGTAAGTCCAAAGAGACTAGCTTGGGCATTTTGAACCTTATCTTCCACTCAGTCCCACAGATGTTCAATGAGAAAAATATGGACTTTACGGAGAACAGTCTAGTGGGTAGATGTGATTGCAAAAAAGTCTTAACAAAGCCAGGCTACATTGGGCTGGAGCGCACATGCCCCAGTGAGAAGGGAAAACTGAACGTAAAGTTGACCAGCTCAAAAATCCAAGTAGTTTTTGTGATAATAAGGTGGAATTAAACAGCTGACAGCATGAATAACCCCGTCTTGACATTCTCTGTTATGCATCAACTTTATCGTCACGCTTGGTTGAACTATTCATGTTCTCTCTGATGATGGTTAACTTTAGACATTCTATTGGGGGAATTTACAAGCAAGAAATCCATATTGTCTGTAAATATTGAAAAACAATGTATATCTTAAATGGTACAAGAAGATGGCTCACTAAGTTGTCATCAAGTTGCACATATTTTTGGCTTTTTAGCACCGTACCTACGTGATGTCATACGTTTCAAGGTTGAGTAAATGTGAACACTGAAACCAAGATTCTCATCTGACTTAGTATTCATTATTTTCGGTCATGTGATCAAAAAATTTTGCTTTTTATGTTACCCTGCATTTCTATTTCCTTTCAGTATAGATAAATGTGTCATAAACATGCACAATGTGTATTTGTAGTTTTAGTCTTACTAGCTGATGGTACACTTAATTTCAATATTTGAGCTTTCTTTTATCCTGTAGATTAAAACTGAAGCCAAGCCAGCTGCCAAGAAAACAGCAAAGACCAAGCCAGCAAAGAAGTAAACAGAGGATAGTAAATGGCAACTCTAATCTGTATGACTGAACATTACTAAATAGTGTCAGGATTTAATTTATTGTTGTCCAAATAAAGTATCTTCTGGTTGATAAGTGTGTTGATGTGTCTATTTTGGAAAAGGTATGTTTACAAGGAATCTTTTAAAAGAAGCACTGTTCAAAACAAAAAAGCCAAAATCCTCAAAGCTGGTACAAAGCCTCCCCGGGTGATCCCAAGTGCAAGCCCCTCTCCAAGGGGAGATAATAATTAGGTAAAAATAGGATGAGTTTATGGAAACATAAAAAAAACAATGTGGAATTTCCCAGGGTACTGTAAATCCTGAATTGTTCAGTTCTTGGTGGCTGGTGAAAAGGTGGGGCCATGATAGGAAATCACTTTTACATTGAAATATATGATAATCTTTTAAAATCTTCTGAAGAACCACTCAAACAGAAAAACTGAAATGAAAGCTTCCTGAGTTAGTTTTGTTCCAAACTGATCAAATCCAGTCCCTTGTGATGGAGGAAAGGGTTGCACAATGTAAAGGAATCAAATTTTTACATGGAGATGTATAAGAAAATCTTCTCCAAATGCACTGGATCAGAAAAGATAGAAGTCGAATGCCTCTTAGGAAGTGTAGACTAAATTGTCAGATCATTGCCTCCAGCATGGGGTCACTAAAGGTAATGGAAGTGTTACATTAAAATAAACATGTAAAGGAAAATCTCAAACACTGGATCAAAATAGCTGAAAATCCTGGAAGGATTCCTGTGGAATTGTAGGTTATTCAGATCATGATCCCAAGGTCTAGGGTGGGGTCACTACATGGGATACAATTTTACATTTTTATGCCCCCACTGGGAGAATGGGGTATACTGTCTTACCCTTGTGTTTCTGTCTGACTAGCAAATTTTCATTCACAGTTTTTACAGGAACTACTGATTATGCTTGAAATTTTAACACTTTCTTTGCTGAGGCATGCTATATAGTGGGATTTATTTTAAGCTCACCTGAGCTGAAAGCTCAAGTGAGCTTTTCAGATAACCCTTCTTCTGTTGTCTGCTCCTTTCCTTCCATCTGTAAACTTTTCACATTCTCAACTTCTGAAGAACCACTGGGCCAATTTTAACCAAACTTGGTACAAAGCATCCTTGAGTGAAGGGGAGTTTAATCGTTAAAATAAAGGACCAAGACCCCTTACTGGGGAGATAATCAAGAAAAGACAAAAATTGGGTGGGGTTATTAAAAAAAAAATCGAGAGATTTACTGGGCCAGAAAAGCTGAAACAAATGGAAGCATCCTGGGGTATTGTATATTCTTAATTGTTCAAATCATGACCTCCGGGATAGGGCAAGGGTCACAACAGGGAATCAATTTTTACATAGAAATATAAAGGGAAAAAATTTCTTCCCAAGAACCACTTGGCCAGAAAAGCTGAAACTTATATAGAACATCCTGGGGTAGTGTAGATTCAAAATTGTTAAAATCATCACCCCTAGGGTTAGGGTGGGGCCGCATAAGTGAATCCAAGTTTTACAATGAAATATGTTTGAAAAATCTTCTCAGGGACCCACTGGGCCAGAAAAGCTGAGATTTATGTGGAAGCATCCTAGGGGTAGTGTAGATTCTAATTTTTTCAAAGCATTACCCCTAGGGGTAGGGCGGAGTCACAATAGGAAATCCAAGTTTTACATTGAAATACATGTATATAGTAAAATCTTCTCAGGAATCACTGGGCCAGAAAAGCTGAAACTTATGTGGAAGCATCCTGGGGTATTGTAGATTCTAAATTGTGAAATTCACGACCCTCGGGGAGTAGATGTGAGGCCGTACTAGGGAATCCAAGTTTTACATTGAAATGAATACGAAAAAACTTCTCAAGAGCGACTGGGCCAGGAAAAATGAAACTTATGTGGAAACACGTTCGGTAGTGTAGATTCTATTACATGTATGACAAAATCGTGTCCCCTAGGGGGAGGGCGGGGCCACAATAGGTATTGCAAGGGTGAATCTGGTTAAGAACAGCATGGCCAAAGTTACTCAGGTGATCAATGTGGCCCATGCACCTCTTGTTAGATCCAAATCTAACAAGGGGATGCCCGGCATGCTGTCCCTGGATCCGCCTTTTTAGCTCACCTGAGCCGAAGGCTCAAGTGAGCTTTTCTGATCACATTTTGTCCGGCGTCCGTCTCTGTCTGTCCGTCTGTCTGTAAACTTTTCACATTTTCGACTTCTTCTCAAGAACCACTGGGCCAATTTCGACCAAACTTGGCACAAAGCATCCTTGGGTGAAGGGGATTCAAGTTTGTTCAAATGAAGGGCCACGCCCTTTTCCCAAGGGAGATAATCATGAATTTGTTAAAAATTAATGGCATTTTTAGCTCTACTGGTCAGAGACCAGAAGAGCTTATGCGATAGATGCGTCCGGTGTCCGTCCGTCTGTCCCGTCTGTCTGTCTGTCTGTAAACAATTTTTCAAAATGCTACTCCTCCTACAGTTTTGATCTTATTTCAATATAACTTGGCACACAAGTAGACTACATTAAGGTACATAATTCTATGTATCCGTTTTTGATTTCGACGAAGGGTGTTGGCGTTGTTACTAAAAATAGAAATTTCTGTGAAATTCTTTCAAAATGCTACTCCTCTTACAAATTTGGTCTGATTTCAATATTACTTGGCACACAAGTAGACTACACTAAGATACATAATTCTGTGTATCGGTTTTTGATTTCGACGAAC
Source organism: Saccostrea cuccullata (assembly GCF_032062105.1). NCBI lineage: Eukaryota > Metazoa > Mollusca > Bivalvia > Ostreida > Ostreidae > Saccostrea > Saccostrea cuccullata. The sequence continues at coordinate 23,856 of NW_026931695.1, forward strand.
GGTGTTGGCGTTGTTACTATAAATAGAAATTTCTGTGAAATTCTTTCAAAATGCTACTCCTCCTACATATTTGGTCTGATTTCAATATAACTTGGCACACAAGTAGACTACACTAAGATACATAATTCTATATATCCGTTTTTGATTTCGACGAACGGTGTTGGCGTTGTTACTAAAAATAGTAATTTCTGTGAAATTCTTTCAAAATGCTACTCCTCCTACAAATTTTGTCTGATTTCAATATAACTTTGCACACAAGTAGACTACACTAAGATACATAATTCTGTGTATCGGTTTTTGATTTCGACGAACGGTGTTGGTATTGTTACTAAAAATAGAAATTTCTGTAAAATTCTTTCAAAATGCTACTCTTCCTACAGTTTTGGTCTGATTTCAATATAACTTGGCACATAAGTAGACTATACTAAGATACATAATTCTGTTTATCGATTTATGATTTCGACGAACGGTGTTGGTATTGTTACTAAAAATAGAAATTTCTGTAAAATTCTTTCAAAATGCTACTCTTCCTACAGTTTTGGTCTGATTTCAATATTACTTGAGACTAAAGTAGACTTCTCTAAGATACATATTTCTGTTTATCTGTTTTTGATTTCGACGTTCGGTGTTGCCGTTGTTACTAAAAATAGAAATTTCTGTGAAATTCTTTCAAAATGCTACTCCTCCTACAAATTTTGTCTGATTTCAATATAACTTTGCACACAAGTAGACTACACTAAGATACATAATTCTATGTATCCGTTTTTGATTTGACGAACGGTGTTGGCATTGTTACTAGAAATAGAAATTTCTGTAAAATTCTTTCAAAATGCTACTCCTCCTACAGTTTTGGTCTGATTTCAAATATAACTTGGCATATAAGTAGACTACACTAAGATACATAATTCTGAGTATCGATTTTTGATTCCGACGAAAGGTGTTGGCGTTGTTATTAAAAATAGAAATTTGAGTTGTTAAAATTCTTTCAAAATGCTAGTCCAATGCTACTTCAAATTCAGTTTTAATCTGATTATAATATAATGTGGCATGATAAGACTGACACTAAGAACATAAAGAGACTTATTCAAGGATCATTATTCTCTTTTTTGCTAGTGTAAAGTTTCAATGCCCAACTGCTTAAGTACTTTCCTCTTCCTTTGCTATAAGTACAAACCAGTAGAGCTACAGTCTCGACAGAGACTTCTGGTTAAAAAATCTTCTTCTCCAGAACCACTGGGCCAGGAAAGATGAAACTCATGTGGAATCATCCTCAGGTAGTGTAGATTCAAGTTTGTTCAAATCATGACCCCCGGGGCAAGGGTGGGGCCAAAATGGCCGACCCAAGTTTTACATAGGAATATATAGGAAAAATCTTTAAAAAATCTTCTTTTCCCAGAACCACTGGGCCAGGAAAGATGAAACTCATGTGGAATCATCCTCAGGTAGTGTAGTTCAAATTTGTTCGAATCATGACCCCCGGGGTAGGGTGGGGCCAAAATGGCCGATCCAAGTTTTACATAGGAATATGTAGGAAAATCTTTAAAAATCTTCTTCTCCAGAACCACTGGGCCAGGAAAGATGAAACTCAGGTGGAATCAACCTCAGGTAGTGCAGATTCAAGTTTGTTGAAATCATGACCCCGGGGCAAGGGTGGGGCTAAAATGGCTGACCTTAGTTTTAAATTGGAATATATAAGAAAAATCTTTAAAAATCTTCTTCTCCAGAACCACTGGACCAGGAGGAAGATCAAACTCATGTGGAATCATCCTCAGGTAGTGCAGATTCAAGTTTCTTCAAATAGTTTGACCCCCGGGGCAAGGGTGGGGCCAAAATGGCCGACCCAAGTTTTACATAGGAATATATAGGAAAAATCTTTAAAAATCTTTTTCCTCAGAACCACTAGGCCAGGAAAGATGAAACTCATGTGGAATCATCCTCACATAGTGCAGATTCAAGTTTATTCAAATCATGACCCCAGGGGCAAGGGTGGGTCAAAATGGCTGACCCTAGTTTTACATAGGAATATATAAGAAAAATCTTTAAAAATCTTCTTCTCCAGAACCACTGGGCCAGGAAAGATGAAACTAATGTGGAATCATCCTCGGGTAGTGTAGATTCAAGTTTGTTCATGACCCCCGGGGCAAGGATGGGGCCAAAATGGCCGACCCAAGTTTTACATAGGAATACATGTACCGGTATATAGGAAAAATCTTTAAAAAATCTTCTTCTCCAGAACCACTGGGCCAGGAAAGATGAAACTCATGTGGAATCATCCTCAGGTAGTGCAGATTAAATTTTGTTCAAATCATGACCCTTGGGGCTAGGGTGGGGCCAAAATGGCCGACCCAAGTTTTACATAAGGATATATAGGGAAACCTTTTAAAATCTTCTTTTCAAGTACTTCAAAGCTTAATATGATTAGTGATATTTATATGGAATCATCCTCAGGTAGTGTAGATTCTAGTTTGTTCAAATGATGACCGCCTGGAGGGGGGGGGGGGGAGGGAGTAATTCAGCCTCATGTGCTCAGGCTAGTGCTGTGACCCCTGGGCCTCTTGTTAAAAAGTCCTTCCGTCTGTTACGCTTGAGGTACCCATCTCTGACACCATTGAATGGATTTCATGAAACTTTCAGCAGAACTTCTGTCACATAGTGCCATTGTGCACCTCCTATTTTACTTTTTAATCGGAGACATATTTTGGGTTTCCCCTACAAAACATTGACACTGATTTTTTTTCTATAATATTGAAGGGTACCCATCTCTTAATCACAATTCCTCTTATACCACTTAATTAAATTTAATGATACTATATTACATTGTGCATCTCCTGGTTTATTTTTTGAAATGACACTTATTTTGGGTCTCGCAGAGCAAAGCATGGACTTTTCCATTATAATCATACAAGAAGGCGGGGGTTATCAATTAGTGAACTCACTGCTCACAGCACCTAGTTTATAGTACATGTATGTAACATAAGACTTTAAAATGCATACGGTATGACTGAAATAGAATCATCACAGTGGCTCTAAAAAATTTTTGATCTACCTGTCATAATTATAATAGTTGATGTCAATATGAATAACTGTATTGCTATTAAAAAAATATCTATATTTATAATATCCTATGATTTGCCAGGCTCTACAATGTGTAGCATTGTTTTGCAGCAGAGTGCAGTATACTGCAGTATTTTTCACAAAGGCATTGTTTGATTTTAAAAAAAAAAGATTAATATGTACCTATTTCAATTTTAAAAAGTCTTTTTTTATAATTACTGGATCGTTAGTTCAGATTCATATGAAAGAGAACAATTGTATATTAAGAAAATTTGAATTAAGTAAAATCCATCCAACTTTTTTTTTTCCAAAACACAAAATGAGAAAAATTTAAAATTTCCACTGCAAGTGCATTACAATAAAGTGTAGTCAAATTTTAATTAAGATAAGATATATTTATAATAATTCTCTCGCAAATAAGAAAAAAAACTTATCAGTCAGAGAGGAATGATCATTTCTTAAGGGAGTTTTGCACATACCAAATTTAAGTCCTTTGATAAAAAAAAGTCAATACGTAATGTTGAAAAAGTCCTGCGACATAATTGTTCAATTGAATTGAGATTTATATGATACAGAACAGTTATATTTCATTAAAATGTGAATAAAATAGTTCATTTAAGGATTTATTTAAAAAAAACTTTACTTAGAACACTAAGAGAATTAAAAGGTTTTTAATCATATTTTTCATTCAATTGCAAGAAATTGAATAGGTTATTTTGATTGGATAATTTCCTAGACACTACAGTGTGTTGCACTGTAATGCAGCAGAGTGCAGTGTGATGCAGTTATGCTTGTATTTCAACAAGCACATTCATTTCACTAATCAATGGGTTCAAATACATTTCCCCACCATCCACCTCCAAAATCACCCTTTATATATAAGTATCTCTTGCGGCTGATTGTTTGTTGCAAAATTTGCATATTGCAAGTTTCTTACAAAGTTAGATAATCCAATTATGCCCCTTTGAACAACGTAGACAAAACGATTATGCAAATGTTCAGGCAATATTAATGAATAACAAGTTTAAATACTATATAAGACTAGAGAGTCACACACCTAACATGATAAGTTTGATCTTGCAAGTAGTGTGAGTTGATCTCACTAAACAAGTACTGCTACCTGGCTAGGCAGTACTGAAAAGCGCCTTTGAATCTGTTCAACAATTTAGCGCTTTATTTGATACAGTCTCAAAATGTTCACTCATCAGTCAAAGAGGAAAATTCATATTCATATTTATTTCATGTTTAACTAATAATAAAATTCATAGACCAAGTATGTTTTAAGTTGACAGTACGTCAAGCAATTACAATGAGATGCATTGCAGTGCAATGATACTTTATTTAAGAGCATCCAGTCTGTTTTACCAAACTTTTTAAATAGAAAATAAATTAAAAAAAAGTTTTTTGTTTCAACCTTATTTTCAATGAAAAAAAATCATGTAAAACAGAATTGGAAATTTGAATCTTTGATTGACATTACATTATAGTGCAGTGCAATATAAGTGTAGGTAAATACTTATTAATGAAACATGTGGAGATAAGAAGCATTAATATGCTTGCAAATATTGACAAATTACATTGTAGTGCAGTGCAAAGAGTGTAGGGAAATACTTATTAATGAAATATATGGAGATAAGAAGCATTAATATGCTTGCAAATAAAAAAAAAATACTCACCCAAAGAGGAGTGTTCATTTTCAGAATATTTTCGCTTACCCAAATTAGTCGTTCGATAAAAATGTAACTTTGTCGAAAAAGTCCTCCGCCATAAGTGCTGGAGTGTTAATTGAGATCTGTATGAAAGAGAGACAGTCATATAATTATTAATTAAATATGAATAAAATATTTCATCCAGTCTGTTCATTTTTTTATATAAACTTTTTTTTGTTTTTAAAACACTGATTTAAAGAATAACTTTTTTTTCAACAAAACAACTAAGTTCATTTTGACTGGATAATTTGCCAGGCACTACAATGTTAAGCATTGTTTTGCAGAAGAGTGCAGTATATTTTTCGCAAACGCAAACAAGTCGTTTGATTTCAAAAAGAAAAAAAAGATCAATACGTAACTGTGTCAACAAGTCCTTTGTCATCATTACTGGATTGTTAATTCAAAATCATATGAAAGAGAACCACTGTATATTAAGAAAATTTTAATCAAGTAAAGTCAATCCAACTTTTTTTTCTAAACACAAAATAAACTTAAAATTTGCACTGCAAGTGCATTACAATAAAGTGTAGTTAAATTTTTATTAAGATAAGATAAATTTATTCTGTCGCAAATAAGAGAAAAAGCTAATCAGTCAGAGAAGATTGATAATTTCTTAAGGGAGTTTTGCACATACCCAAATTTAAGTCCTTTGATAAAAAAAAAAATTCAATACGTAATGTCGAAAAAGTCCTCCGACATAATTGTTGGATTGTTAATTGAGATATATATGATACAGAACAGTTATATTTCATTAAAATGTGAATAAAATAGTTCATCCAGTTTGTTTTTAAAAAAAACTTTTTCTTTTCAAAACACTAAATTAAAAAAAAAGGTTTTTAATCATATTTTTCATTCAATTGCAAGAAATTGAATAAGTTTATTTTGATTGGATAATTTGCTAGACACTACAATGTGTTGCACTGTAATGCATCAGAGTGCAGTGTGATGCAGTCATACTTGTATCACAACATGCACAACTAATCAGTAGTTCAAATACATTCCCCACCATCCACCCTCCAAAGTCACCCTTTATATATAATTTTCTCTTGCGGCTGAATGTATGTTGCCAAATTTGCATAATGCAAGTTTCTTACAAAGTTAGATAATCAAATGATGCCCCTTTGAACAACGTAGACAAAACGATTATGCAAATGTTCAGGCAAAATAACGAATAATAACCTTGTATACTATATAAGACTAGAGAGTCACTCACTCATGATAAGTTTGATCTTGCAAGTAGTGTGAGTTGATCTCATTAAACAAGTACTGCTATCTGGCTAAGCATGCAGTACTGAAAAGCGCCTTTGATTGTTCAACAATGGGTGCTTTGTTGGATTGAGTCTCAAAATGTTCACTCGTCAGTCAGACAGGAAAATTCATATACATTTTTAATTTCATGTTTAACTTCATAAAAATAGACCAAATATGATTTTAAGTAGACAGTGCGTCAAGCAATTACAATGAGATGCATTGCAGTGCAATGACATCTTTATTTAAGAGCATCCAGACTGTCCCAAACTTTTTTAAAATAAAATTAAATATAAAAAAAAGTTTTTGTTTCAATTATATAAATTCAATAAAAAAATTCATGTAAAACAGAATTGGACATTTTAATCTTTGATTGACATTACATTATAGTGCAGTGCAATATAAGTGTAGGTAAATACTTATTAATGAAACATGTGGAGATAAGAAGCATAAATATGCTTGCAAATATTGACAGACATTACATTGTAGTGCAGTGCAATATAAGTGTAGGGAAATACTTATTAATGAAATATATGGAGATAAGAAGCATTAATATGCTTGCAAATAAAAAAAAAATACTCACCAGTCAAAGAGGAGTGTTCATTTCTTCAGAATATTTTCGCTTACCCAAATTAGTCGTTCGATAAAAATGTAACTTTGTCGAAAAAGTCCTCCGCCATAAGTGCTGGAGTGTTAATTGAGATCTGTATGAAAGAGAACAGTCATATAATTATTAATTAAATATGAATAAAATATTTCATCCAGTCTGTTCTTTTTTTTTTTATATAAACTTTTTTTTGTTTTTAAAACACTGATTTAAAGAATAACTTTTTTTTCAACAAAACAACTAAGTTCATTTTGACTGGATAATTTGCCAGGCACTACAATGTTAAGCATTGTTTTGCAGAAGAGTGCAGTATATTTTTCGCAAACGCAAACAAGTCGTTTGATTTCAAAAAGAAAAAAAAGATCAATACGTAACTGTGTCAACAAGTCCTTTGTCATCATTACTGGATTGTTAATTCAAAATCATATGAAAGAGAACCACTGTATATTAAGAAAATTTTAATCAAGTAAAGTCAATCCAACTTTTTTTTCTAAACACAAAATAAACTTAAAATTTGCACTGCAAGTGCATTACAATAAAGTGTAGTTAAATTTTTATTAAGATAAGATAAATTTATTCTGTCGCAAATAAGAGAAAAAGCTAATCAGTCAGAGAAGATTGATAATTTCTTAAGGGAGTTTTGCACATACCCAAATTTAAGTCCTTTGATTAAAAAAAAAAATTCAATACGTAATGTCGAAAAAGTCCTCCGACATAATTGTTGGATTGTTAATTGAGATATATATGATACAGAACAGTTATATTTCATTAAAATGTGAATAAAATAGTTCATCCAGTTTGTTTTTAAAAAAAACTTTTTCTTTTCAAAACACTAAATTAAAAAAAAAGGTTTTTAATCATATTTTTCATTCAATTGCAAGAAATTGAATAAGTTTATTTTGATTGGATAATTTGCTAGACACTACAATGTGTTGCACTGTAATGCATCAGAGTGCAGTGTGATGCAGTCATACTTGTATCACAACATGCACAACTAATCAGTAGTTCAAATACATTCCCCACCATCCACCCTCCAAAGTCACCCTTTATATATAATTTTCTCTTGCGGCTGAATGTATGTTGCCAAATTTGCATAATGCAAGTTTCTTACAAAGTTAGATAATCAAATGATGCCCCTTTGAACAACGTAGACAAAACGATTATGCAAATGTTCAGGCAAAATAACGAATAATAACCTTGTATACTATATAAGACTAGAGAGTCACTCACTCATGATAAGTTTGATCTTGCAAGTAGTGTGAGTTGATCTCATTAAACAAGTACTGCTATCTGGCTAAGCATGCAGTACTGAAAAGCGCCTTTGATTGTTCAACAATGGGTGCTTTGTTGGATTGAGTCTCAAAATGTTCACTCGTCAGTCAGACAGGAAAATTCATATACATTTTTAATTTCATGTTTAACTTCATAAAAATAGACCAAATATGATTTTAAGTAGACAGTGCGTCAAGCAATTACAATGAGATGCATTGCAGTGCAATGACATCTTTATTTAAGAGCATCCAGACTGTCCCAAACTTTTTTAAAATAAAATTAAATATAAAAAAAAGTTTTTGTTTCAATTATATAAATTCAATAAAAAAATTCATGTAAAACAGAATTGGACATTTTAATCTTTGATTGACATTACATTATAGTGCAGTGCAATATAAGTGTAGGTAAATACTTATTAATGAAACATGTGGAGATAAGAAGCATAAATATGCTTGCAAATATTGACAGACATTACATTGTAGTGCAGTGCAATATAAGTGTAGGGAAATACTTATTAATGAAATATATGGAGATAAGAAGCATTAATATGCTTGCAAATAAAAAAAAATACTCACCAGTCAAAGAGGAGTGTTCATTTCTTCAGAATATTTTCGCTTACCCAAATTAGTCGTTCGATAAAAATGTAACTTTGTCGAAAAAGTCCTCCGCCATAAGTGCTGGAGTGTTAATTGAGATCTGTATGAAAGAGAACAGTCATATAATTATTAATTAAATATGAATAAAATATTTCATCCAGTCTGTTCTTTTTTTTTTATATAAACTTTTTTTTGTTTTTAAAACACTGATTTAAAGAATAACTTTTTTTTCAACAAAACAACTAAGTTCATTTTGACTGGATAATTTGCCAGGCACTACAATGTTAAGCATTGTTTTGCAGAAGAGTGCAGTATATTTTTCGCAAACGCAAACAAGTCGTTTGATTTCAAAAAGAAAAAAAAGATCAATACGTAACTGTGTCAACAAGTCCTTTGTCATCATTACTGGATTGTTAATTCAAAATCATATGAAAGAGAACCACTGTATATTAAGAAAATTTTAATCAAGTAAAGTCAATCCAACTTTTTTTTCTAAACACAAAATAAACTTAAAATTTGCACTGCAAGTGCATTACAATAAAGTGTAGTTAAATTTTTATTAAGATAAGATAAATTTATTCTGTCGCAAATAAGAGAAAAAGCTAATCAGTCAGAGAAGATTGATAATTTCTTAAGGGAGTTTTGCACATACCCAAATTTAAGTCCTTTGATAAAAAAAAAAAATTCAATACGTAATGTCGAAAAAGTCCTCCGACATAATTGTTGGATTGTTAATTGAGATATATATGATACAGAACAGTTATATTTCATTAAAATGTGAATAAAATAGTTCATCCAGTTTGTTTTTAAAAAAAACTTTTTCTTTTCAAAACACTAAATTAAAAAAAAAGGTTTTTAATCATATTTTTCATTCAATTGCAAGAAATTGAATAAGTTTATTTTGCCAAATTTGCATAATTTTAAAAAAAAGGTACTAGTAGCTGAGTTTATTGATAACGATATCTTGGTTACTTTAGTGCCAGATCATGTGGAAAAGCTCAGAGATTGTTTTTATGAACAATATCAGTTGATATCAGCGGTGTAAATATCCAGCCACCTCTATAATATCAACTTTTGTCTCCCAAATTTGCATAATTTTAAACAAAAGGTACTAGTAGCTGAGTTTATTACTAACGATATCTTGGTTACTTTAGTGCCAGATCATGTGAAAAAGTTGAGAAATTGTTTTTATCAACAATATCAGTGGATATCAGCAGGAAAATTCTATAATATACATTTTTCCCAAAATTGCATAATTTTAAACAAAAAAATGAGTTTATTACTAACGAAATATGTTTTTAAGATTGTTTTTATCAACAATATCAGTTGATATCAGCGGTGTAAATATCCAGCTACCTCTATAATATCAACTTTTGTCTCCCAAATTTGCATTATTTTAAACAAAAGGTACAGTAGCAGTTTATTAATAACGATATCTTTACTTTAGTGCCAGATCATGTGAAAAAGTTGAGAAATTGTTTTTATCAACAATATCAGTGGATATCAGCGATTTAAATATCCAGCTACTTCTATAATATCAACTTTTGTCTCCCAAAAAATTTTAAACAAAAGGTACTAGTAAGTTTATATAAATATCATGGTGCCAGAAAAAAAATGAGAGATTGTTTTTATGAACAATACAGATAAGCGGTGTCAAAATGCAGACTATAATATCAACATTTTTCCAAAAATTGCATAATTTTAAACAAAAGGACTATTAGTTTATTGATAACGATATCTTGTAAGTGCCAGAGTGGAAAAGCAGAGATTGTTTTTATCAACAATATCAGTTGATATCAGCGGTGTAAATATCCAGCTACTTCTGGAATATCAACTTTTGTCTCACAAAATTGCATATTTTTAAACAAAAGGTACTAGTAGCTGAGTTTATTACTAACGATATCTTAGTAACTTTACTGACAGATCATGTGGAAAATCTTAGAGATTATTTTTATCAACAATATCAGTTGATATCTGCGGTTTAAATATCCAGCTTCTTCCGGAATATCAAGATTTGTCTCCAAAAATTGCATCATTTTATATGAGTTTATTACTTTTTATGCCAGATCATGTGGAAAATCTTAGAGATTGTTTTTATCAACAATATCAGTGGATATCAGAGGTGTCAAAATGCAGCTACCTCTATAATATCAACATTTGTCTCCCAAAATTGCATAATTTTAAACAAAAGGTACTAATTATTGATAACGATATCTTGTTAACTTTAGTGCCAGATCATGGAAAATCAGAGATTGTTTTTATCAACAATATCAGTGGATATCAGCGGTGTAAAAATCCAGTTACTTGTATAATGACAACATTTATCTCCCAAAATTGCACTCTTTTAATGGTACTAGTAGCTGAGTTTATTAAAAACGATATCTTGGTAACTTTAGTGCCAGATAATTTCTCCCAAATTAGCATAATTTAATACAAAAGGTACTAGAATGTTCAAGTCAGTTACTTGTAGCCATGCAGTTACTAATAGCCAACTGTACTTACCTTGTAACCAGTGCTAGTAGCTAACTTTAGTCAACTTTGTCGTAACCAGCTACTATTAAAAAGTTACTAGTAGCCAACTTTACTTAAAAAAAACTTCTCATAAAAGAAAGATATAGTTTTAACTTTATTATTGTAAAGTAGCCTCTCTGATTTTAGCCAGTGTACTAGTAGCCAACTTTACTTACTTTCTAGCCAGCTACTAGTAGCTAACTTTACCACTTGTCGTAGCCAGCTACTGGTAGCCAGTTACTAGTAGCTAACTTGAAAAAAATTTCTCAACGTAGAAAGTTTTGTATTTTTTCAGAGTTTATTTCGCACACTCTGATGACAGTTAAAAACACACAAACCCAAGATCTTGTCAAAACATATTAAATATAAACATATAGTTTTGATGCCGTAAATTAAATATTTAAATACCAAAGAAACAAATTCAAATAGAACAAATGATGATAGTGATTAAATTTTTATTCCAAAAAAAATGGCTCACCCTATCACAATGGTATTTGTACACAATTAAGTTCAGGGGAACAGTCATTAGTTTTGTCCTTCTTAAACAATGAGCATGGTGAAGATCATGACATGAGTGCATGTCTATATACTGTATATAAAATTCTGAATAAAGTGTGGTTGCACCCACTGCAATTTTTCATGTTTGTTTTAAGGAGAGGAGGGGGGGGGGGTAACAAATGTAAACATCAGATTTAACTTCATATTTTATATATGATATTTTGTGTCAACTATCATTTGGCAAGACATTTTTTTTAATTTACACATTTTAGTTTTAAGGTAGGTTGTGCTCTGGTTACTGACTAGATGAAATACCGTATAACGGGTAATTTTCACTGCTGTAAATTTTTACGAATTTTATGAAAAAAATGATTTAAATTTTTTTAATATTTTGAATTGAACATGTCCGTAAAAATTAAAATTGTCAGATGTAAAATTCCAGATATCAGTGATTGTTCACTTTGAATGCGTAAACTTATTGTACAAATAATGTGTCCGAAAACCGGATGTAAGAGAGAGTATATATATGTATATTTGCTTATATCTCTTATATATTTAGATGATAAGAGATTTAAAAGAACATCTTTTTCTTTTTCATCACAATTGTAAAACTTTAAATAGATATGGTAAACTGAATTTAAAATAAAGCAGGCACTATATTTTTCACCACAGGATGGCCTATGAAAATATCTTTTTTAATTATACAAAATTATTGTAGAACAATGAATTTAGTCATAATTTTTACACAATCAAAGACGAGAAGAATTTTTCAAATGTTTGTTAAATTAATGATAAGGGACTAAAGATTTAAAGTATATCAAATAAATATGATTTTCCAAAAAAACTACAATTATATTAGCTTTTAAATCTTTTAATCTAAGTACAGATATGAGCCAAAAATCCATAGAAAGTATTTTTACTCTCTTAGTAAACGGTCAAAACTTTAAGTTTTTTGTAAAATTCCGTATCTCTTTTTTTACCATATGTTAAGATATAGAAGAAATTAAATATAGGATACATATAAAAATAACTAATATCTCCTAAAAAGTTAAGAAAAATAGAGAAAATTCGGATTAGTCAAAATCTATTTTTGTTAAACTGTTTGTGTCAATTTGGTAATATCATCTTATAGACGCTATATGGTAACATCTTTTTATGCAAAAAAAAAAAAAAAAAACATTTAATTTTTTGAAACGGAGGACCGTAAAGCATATATTGGATGCAGTATTTTTTCATTCTTAATGTCCACGGAAAAGGTAATGACCTTGATGTGACCTTGACTTTAATATAAAACGGTCAAAACTAATCTAACTGATACCACCACTTAATGATATTGTCATCTTGATTCTGTGGAAAATACATTAATTTTTAATTATACAAGAAATACAGTTTTGTGTGAGAGGAATCCTACTTTAATTTGACCATTTTTGAATATAAATCTTCATATGGAGCTCTTGTCAAAGGAGATCAATAAAACAAAGTTAAAAATGGCCGTGACCCCCAGTTATTAAGATTTTTAGTACTTTAATTTACTGTAAGTTGGAGTGTGATTTATTATCAAAAAGTGATCCACACATTGTAGTTTTGTAAACCTAGCAGATGGTTGACAACTTTTGAATCTGATTGTAGATTTTCAGCATGCAAAAAATGTGTCATTATCGCATTCGTTTACAAACAGAGTATGAGTTTTAAAGTGACGGAGTTCGGGTAGTGACGGAGTTGGGGGGTTGAACGATATATTAGTCACACAAATAACATCGGGTTCAATATTGAACAAATATTGTACATAGCCAGTTTCAAAAGAGGATGAATAGACCACGTAAAAGACAATGAACAACTTACCATTTTAGGTCTACTTTTTAAGCAAATGTTTTAAATTTCTAGAATACTAGCAGCTGTGTAACACAATCGCTTTGTTTAACAGTACGCTTTTTTACATTTAAAACAAATAGAAATCTAGCGTACTCAGTGTAGTGTATGAATTTAAGTGAAACAAGCACCTGTGCTGTATTGGCCTAATTTCAACACAGTTCCACGGTTTCGAAAAGGGGTCAGTGTTTTCAGGGGGTTATATACTTTTAATTTTTCAGAAAGGTATTTAATAACTAAGCAAAATTTCTTTTATTAAATTAATTATCAAGTAAAAATATATTGAGTAAGAATCCATTTCACTTGGTCGCATATCTCTACGCAAAAGTATTTTTTTAATGAAATTTCCGTAAACAGCGAAAACTTTAGGGCCAATAAAAACTACAGTCATTTTCCTAAAGTGAGAATCGGTTTAGCCTTTAGTTATGTCTAACATAAGTTGTCAACCCATATGTTTGAATTTCCTCTTTATTCGGTAATAACAAATATTTGCCGCCAAATCAAACTTTGACGGAGAAATGTTTGATAATTATTATGTTCTAAAACAGGGGGATATATGTGACTTCAAAGCACTGAATGTTTTCACAAACAATGACGTCATATGTTTGAAATGAGGTCACGAAAATGACGTAAATTTATAATTTCCATGATTTCTATAGAAAAAATGTATACGTTGATATTTCAGTAAATGGCTATTTTATAAACATTTCTTACCTGGACTCCAAAAATGTAGTTCTCCTAGACATAAATCAATCCATAAATATACAGAACTATCTATAAATCGGTTATTTTTCGTGTATGTCAACATCATAACTTGAATTTATCCGCCATGTTTACTGACCTTGATAGATTGTATTTTTGGACAGCCAATGAGAATTTAGGTTCTATAAGAGGGGATCTTTTAAGAATTCCCTTATTTTAAGCACAAATATCGCTGTTTGCGTAAAAATAACACTTGAAATGGTTTTATTTTATCGATGTTTTTGTGATACAATTCAGCACAATCATTTATAAACACCGACATTTGCTTTATTAAGTTGTTCTAAATTTCAAGCGAAAGTCTCAGTACGTCACGCGTGAACTGTCATTATTTTCCAATCTTGCATCGTTTAATTTGAGGTCTATTTTTAAAATAGGCAGTCTTATTTATCTTCTAAATTGGAGAGTCCCATTGTATCGCGGCATGGGTAAACATATGGAAACTTGTAGACCCCATGGGCCCACTCGATTGGGACCCTTCTAGAAGCAGAGTGGAATGTCAGAAGGGTTGGAATATGTATGTCTAAATCGAGTGTTCAGAAGGATACTGAATATGATGGAATATCTTCTGCAATGTTTTGAATTACTGCAGTAGTTATTTTTCAAGAATTTGAATCCTTTAATTTAAAGCATTAAATGTTATTTTTTTTTTTTAGAAAGGGAAACTTGAAGAGACAATTAGGAGTGGAAAAAATTTATTAAATATGATAATTTTGGGAACTTTCTATTTATGTAAAGAAAGGTTAAAACATCAAATACCTGAGACAGAATAATATTAAACTACATGTATAAAAAAAAATTAAAATAATTATAGTCACATCAGGGACCTATCTATGGCTGAAATTTTCACCCCATATTACATGGTAAATTATGAATCTGTGTTCGATGGTTGATTTTACTGCAATAACATAACAAAAAAATGTTTCTTAACAGAATTACCCTTCATAAATTATAAAAGTACTTTTTTGCAATTGAATTTGTTTTAAGTTTGGTTTATTTACAATAATTAAAGTCCCAAAAGTTTTCACCCACCCGCTTGATGCCATATTAGAATGCTATCCTTCCATCCTTGATGTGGAAGGCTGAGAAGGCCTTCTAAGTCTACCCTACCAAACCAATCGAGCAGACAGAATGGTTATTCTGGAATAAGAAGGGTCCCAATCGAGTGGGCCCATGGACCTCAATATTTATTTTTGAATTTAGAATGTAATTCTAAGTGAAAAAATAAACAATTGTACAAACTAAAGACTTTTAAAGGATGAACTTTATTATAATTTTTACTTGGTTATAAATTTAATAGTCTAAATATAATAAAAATGGGAGTGGAAATCTGTAAAATTACGTTTTATTTGAATATTTTTTTTTTCAAACAGATGTTCCATACTTCTTAATCATCAAAAAAGTAAACATTCAGACAACATACAGATTGTCCATCAACAAAAAGAATATAGGCTATGTATCCGAATTTTTGCGATATACCGCGGTACAATGAAATCCGCGATATAATGAGAATCGGGTATACACACTGCACAGTGTTAAAGAGCATTATACTTAATTCTAATTTACCTGGGGCATAAAAATAGATATTTTAGTTTTATCGATTCAAAACTAACCACTTAGAAACTTTCTTTGATGCAGGAACAAGCGAGAATTCTGCAAGACGACTAAAAGTTAGTGACGACCTAAGTCATAAGGGATGATTTACGTTACAATTCCATTAACCACTTGACAGATAAGCAGAAAAATCTCTTAATTGGAAGATATGAAATGACATAAAAACTTTAAGTGTTATATCATTTCCCATGCATTCTTTTCTAAAACATTTGCTATTGCAGCAGCGATATTAGCTGCAAATCTGTAGAGTTATGGTTTTATATAGTTGTCTTTGACCATAAAGCTACAGACCCCGTAATGCAAAAAAGGTGCAATTTACGGCGCAATATTTGCGCACTTTTGGGGAGAATTTCTCCACTTTCTAGCATTAGTCAATCAACTACCTTTCACTCCCTAATTCTAGACACATTCTGTAGCCAATATATATATTTTATCCACCTCCCAACTATTTTATAGTTGTCTCTACAGGCAATAAACTCGCTTGAAGTGAATTTTCAGCAATCTAACAAATAATTTTAATCAAGTGAGTTTATCACTTGTAGAGACGTTTATAAAGGGTTGGGAGATGAATAAAATATACAGATTAGTTAAATAATGTGCCTAGAATTAGGGAGTGAAAGATAGTTAATTGACCGAAGCTGGAAAGTGGAGAAATTCTCCCCAAAAGTGCGCAAAAAATATTGCGCCGTAAATTGCACCTTTTTTACATTACGGGACCTGTAGCGTTATGGTCAAAGACAAATATATATAACCATAACGCTACAGATCTGCAGCTACAGCGATATATACTTGGTATTATAATATGGTATGAAGATCCTTGTGTATAGATATTCAGTTTTCCCTGGCGGTGATTATCTATTATTCTCAAATTCAACATTTACAATATTTCTCTTCTGTAGGACCTCGAGGACAGCAATCAGAGAAGAGAGATTGCCAGTCAATGGAGATGCAAATCATACTGAAGTTCATGTGAACAACAGATCACGCTGCATTCAAGAAGAGTATAATGCTACACTTACCATAACTGATACTACACTTACCATAACTGAGATTTTATTCTACCTTTTATTTTAATACTTAAACAAAATTTAAAAAAACAATAGGAAAAAAATGATTGTAATCTCTGATAAAAATATTTAATTTTCCTATAAATCATTTCTTGAGTAAATTGTGACATAATTATACATCCCCCCCTTGTAGATTATGCTCCCAGAAAGATTTCAACCAGAAGAAAAATGTAACAAAACCTAGAAGTCTTGTGAGATCTGTCTTTATTTATGATTTTTTTTATAGACTTTATTGTTGCTACTATATTGGCTTTATACTAATAGCTGATACTCAGCTTTAATGTTGTTACTGATTGATTCTTTCGACCAGCACCTTTTTTTCATTAAAAAATACACACTTTGGTCAGCAATCTGCAGGGAAAGTGAAGAAAGGTGATGCATTTTCACTTATATAGGAAGGCTGTCATCAACATCCACATCCTTATAAATTAAATCACTCGAGGTACGTCTTAACCTCTTTCTGTCTCTGATATGAGGTGGTTTTTACTCTCTCTCTCTCTCTCTCTATATATATATATATAGATAGATATATATATATATATATATATATATATATATATATATATATATATATATATATATATATATATATATATATATATATATATATATATATATATATATAATATATACATGTACATATGTATGTGTTTATAAAGTGTAAATGCATTCCATGCAATATCTTTATCCAGAAAGCAAAAAAGTTCAAAAAGAGTGGAAAGAAAAGACTTCCAAAACTTCAACAACCATTTAAATGAAGTGCAGACAAAATATGCTAGAACAGTATGGTATGTAATGTTTCTCTTACACGAATGCATGTAAATGTAAAAGGAAAACGAGAAGTTCACGGATCCTAATAATTGTCTATAGACCTGGTGCTGCTCATCAGATTTTTATCTTAAAAGTTGTGACCTTGAAATATGACCCCATCATGGGTCAGAACTTCCAATTACTAGCCTGAATTAGCACAACATAGAGATGCATCTTTATTGGCATATGATCTTGCCAATCTGAAGATTTCTCCCTGTAAACATACAGTCTTGCATAAATTTTGATTCTGATTTATAAATTTGAATAAAAAAATTAAACATGTATTTGGAACATTTGCAAGTTTGACAGTTACATGTATGAATATGCTCTGGGTTATTTTATTTCCTTTAATTAATGATACCCCCCCACTTGAAAAGCGGGAGGGTATATAGTGATTGGGATATCCGGCTGGCTTATATCCGTCTGTTATGCTTTGGGGTAACCATCTCATCCACAATTATGAGACTTTCACAGAATCTTTGTTAAATTGTGCCATTGTTACCTCCTACATTACTTTTTAATCAGACACGTACATGTATTTTGCGTTTCCCATCTAGCAAAACATGAGCACGGTCATTTTTTCTGTAAAACTGAAGGGTACCCATATTTAGTCTCTATTTTGTAACTTTTTCACATTCTCATTTTCTTCAAAAGGCAAGTGAAATATTAATTAATATCCCCTCCCTTTTAAAATAAAAAAATTGTGAGCTCCTCTTTTTTTCAAAAGTTTGAGATTTTCATTTCATTCACTCCCAAATTTCATTTTATTCGTTGACAAGCAGATTGTACTTTTTCTTATGTTAACAGTTTGGTCTGGACGGTATAATAAAATTACAGTAAATGGCCAATCTCTAAACCTTAGATAGAGCACAATCTGCTTGCATGAAATGACAAATTGGTATGATGATGGGGAAATATAATACCAGAATTCCTTACTTTTTTTTTATTAACATTTAAAACTTGGTCAAAATAAAGATTTACTGACCAAGTACAGATTCATTGAGTGATAAAGTAAGACCGCGGAACATTAA
>NW_026931695.1:45000-49348 GCF_032062105.1 Saccostrea cuccullata
GTAGGGAGAGGGCGATTTAATTTTTTAGAACTTGTGCCCAATCCCATTGTATATATTTTGTGCAATAAAATATGTTCAAATCAACACAAACATATACATATACTTATTTACCAAACAGAAATGAAATATTTATCCCTTAAATATTAATCTGTTTAAAACACTGGACAAAAAAAATTCAAACTGTACCAAAATTGAAATTATTTGTCTTTTGGGTCAATCAGTAATAATGTGCCTTCTAGCGTAGCTTAGGTGGATTGAAAATGAATTTTGATCTGCAATTTCAATCCGATGTTTTCCCCACGTCCGCGTCGAATTGTACTCGCCCATTTCAGTGTCTATCACTGAATGATTTGATTGTAACAGATAGAAATGACGTAAGCTGTATATTTCCAATTTTGCCAGTTAATGTTCCGCGGTCTTATCTGTACCTTTAATAAATATATTTAATACTTTATTTATAGTATTCCTGATAGTGATGTTGCTGGGTTCCATAAGGTAAAAGTATGTTTTATGATTATTTATACAGATGTAAATATACACAATACAATGGCATAGTTTTTTTTGTTAGTACAGTAACCAACTTTGCAGCTGTTCATTATCAAAAAAATATATACATGTAATTTTTCTGCAACAGCTGCAATATTATTTCATAGATTTACAACGGAAGAACTTAGAAAGCATATACACATGTACTCAATATTTTCCTACCTAGTTTATGCAAATCTTTTGTTTAAGGTATTTCCTCCCTTGGAATTTTAATGAACCAGAAGTCTCATTCTAGACTGTAGCTCTACTGGTTTTTATTTTAAACAAATGAGGAGAAAAGTAGCAGTTGGACTTAAAACTTTTCAACAGCAATACATAGAATAATGAAGCTTGAGTTTGTCTCTTTTTTGTGGCTAGATTGCAATGAAACTAAAACTGTACGAGGAGCAGCGTTTTGAAAGTATTTCTCAGAAGTTTCTATTTATAGTAACCATGTCAACACTGTTTATCAAAAACTGATAAACAGAATGATGAATCTTAGTGTAGTCTACTTGTGTGCCAAGATATATCAAAAAAAAAACTTAAGGACATACGCAAGGTACGTTACCTACTGATAATTTTTCAAGATACTAGTATTCTAAATTTAAACCTATAATACCATTACATGTTCTTAGACAAAAAATCAGCATGCGTTACCAGGGGTTTTGAAAAGATATCAAATTGTGAAAATTTTTGCATTTTTCAAAGAAAAATGTACAAAAATTACAAAACATAAATTCCAAATTTTTTTTCATCAAAAATTGTTTTAGAAGAGGTGTATAAAACCATATATAGACATTAAAAGTATTGCACACAGGTCCTTCGTTTAGTGGAACTCTTCAACTCCAGGGAAGAACCCAATAAAGTTCAAACTACGTTGCGTATGACCTTAAACTCTAGAAGGAATAGCATTAAAAATGTTTAAAGACAGACAGAATAACAGATGACATCCACTTTACTATAGCATAGCTCTACTGGTCTCTGATCAGTAGAGCTAATTAAGTACAATAACAGTAAACTCGTTTATAACGAAGTCACTGGGACCTATAGCTGCAGAACTCTAGCTCTCTGCCTGAAAGCTACAGATCCATGCGTTGTAATGTAAAAACCTTCGATTTATGCTGCCAATTTTTTTGTCGCTCACTCCAGGTATTATTTCATATATTGTATGTTTTCCCCAGCTTTATAAATGATATCCAATAATTAACCATACATTTAACTCCTATTCCATCAGGTTTATCTACCTTTCAACGGTTCAAGAAGGGCTGTTTATGGAAATGGATGTAAAAATGGGTATCTTTTAAACCGAAATTCCAAATCCAGAGAGGACTGTTTCGGACTGTTGAAAGGTGAATAACGTATCAATAATTGGAGTAAAATATATGATTAATTATCAGATACCATTCTAAGAGCGTAAAAAAAGATAAACTACAAGAAAGTATACCTAAAGTGAGCGACAAAAAGTCGGTGGCTAGATCGGTTTATACAATGCATGGATCTGTAGTTCTCTGCTTTATCTGTCCGAATTTTCTCAGGCAAAAATGGGACCTATGAAATTACTTCGCTATATCTGTAATTCGTTATATCTGTATAAGTAATTTATTAAATTTGGAAAGATGGGGATCAAATATAACTTCGCTATATCCGTGTACGTACTAAACGAGTTTTACTGTATAGTGAAACAGAAGTGAATTCAGCATAAAAACATTGGTAATCAAGATTACAGAGCTCACCTCAACGAAGTACATTGTCTTTAAGTAAGGCAAAGTCACACAATAACCCAACAAAAAGTGTAGAATTTATGCAATTTTGATCTAATACTTTGGAATAGACCTATATAAAAACTTCAAACTAGTTCTTTGTCACAAAAATGTGATTAAAATCCAGCATCTGTAGCAAGTTTGAGAGTTTTCATCCCTTGATGCATCATTTGGGCAAGTTTGGTTTATATAAGCCTTATAGTTTCTTGGTAATGAAACTGCACCCATAACTTTTACCTGGTACATTATCTGAAAGATGTATGTTGAATTCAGCATCTAGAGCAAATCCATTAGTGTGCATCCTAAGATTTATCATCCATGCAAGTTTGAACAACATAGGGCTAATAGTTACTTTAGAAATGAAACTTGCATGAAAATTTAACCTCTTCACTCATCCAAAAAAATGTAGGTCAGATTCAGCATCCGAAGCAAGCCTGGTAGAATGCAACCTTAGATGTATCGTCCATACAAGTTTGGTCATTATAGGGTATAGTATCTTGGAAATGCCTGTACCAAAAACTTTAACCTAATCACTCAACTGGAAAATGTAGGTCACATTAGCATCTGAGGCAGGCCTGGGAATACGCATCCTTAGATGTATCATCCATGCAAGTTTGGTCAACTGGGCTTATGTTACTTGGAGATGAAACCTGCACCAAAAAAATTGACTTGTTCATCAAACCCGGGAAAAAGAGGGCACATTCAGCATCCAAGCACATCTAGTAGTATGCATCCTAAGAGTACCATCCATGCAAGTTTGGTCATTATAGGGCTCAAATTTTTGGGAAATAAACCTACACCAAAAACATTAACCTGTTCACTCAACCTGAAAATATAGGTAGATTCAGCATCCAAACAAGCCCAGAAAGTGATTTTAGATGTATCATACATGCAAGTTTGGTCAACATAGGGCTTATAGTTACTTAGAGATAAGACCTGCACCAAAAACATTAAAGCATTCGAAGCAAGTCTGGTAGTGTACATCTTTAGATGTATCATCCATGCAAGTTTGGTCCAAGCAGGGCTTATAGTTACTTGGAGACTTGGAGACTTGGAGATAAGACCTGCACCAAAAACATTTACCTGTTCACTCAACCCGGGAAAAATTAGGTCAGATTCAGCATCCAAGCAAGTCGGAGTGTACATTTTTAGATGACACCATGCAAGTTTGGTCAACATAGGGCTTATAGTTACTTAGAGATGAAACCTGCACCAAAAACATTAACCTGTTCACTCAACCAAAAAATTAGGTCAGATTCAGCATCCGAAGCAAGTCTGGTAGTGTACATCCTTAAATGTATCATCCATGCAAGTTTGGTCAACATGGGCTTATATATTACTCAAAATAACCCTCACCAAAAACTCACCAAAAATTTAACCTCTCCAAAAACATTAACCTGGTATTCCTTTGCTGAAAGACATTGAAATTTTACTTACAATAAACACATTAAAACATCTTCCATGCATGTCTAATCAATATGGACATAGAAGTACTTAAAAAGAAAACTGTCCAAAAAACTTTAAACCCTTAAACCCCCGGGCGCCGACGCCGACACCGACGCCGACGCCGAGGGTATTCATAAACTCCCCCCAAATTCGTTGAGGTGAGCTAAAAATATAATTTTTTAAAGAAGTGAATTCAGCATAAAAAAAATCATATATTTATAATGAACAGCATTTTAAAAATAAGATGTGTTTGTGAAACACTGATGCCCCCGTATGGCAATTTCATAGCAAAACTTAACTTTTCTTAAAAGCAATTTTTAAAAAAACAGTAACAAAAGTGGAGTAATCACACTGGAAATACAATTGTGAAATATTAAAGTAGGCCAAGGTTAATTTTTTCATAAATAAGGAAATCGTCAAGGTCATTGGTATCCAATGAAAGGTTTTTCCCCAAAAAAAAACATATGTAAAATATGGAAGCCCTAGCCCTAACCATTCAGAAGTTATGGCCAAGGTTAAAAATTTTTAAAAGTAGGTCAAACTCCAAGGTCAATGTCAAGGGTTTAAATTGGACCCCTAGCCTTAACTGTTCAGAATTTAAGGCCAAGGTTAAACAA
>NW_026931696.1:0-49401 GCF_032062105.1 Saccostrea cuccullata
AGAGGTGAGTTCAGGTGCCGTGGAGGAGTGAGCATCCCATGCTGACCGGTCACACCTTAACCAAAAATGCAAACGAGGCCTCGAAAAAACTCATCTTGTTCATAATCAACTTCCCTAATTATTTACAAATGTTCAAGCATCACCTTATAAGGGTTTATTTTCCCCAACATATTCGATAAGCAAAATTTTTTTTTAGTGTCAGGCATGGTACTGATATATAAGTTGATTTCACTATGATTTCAATATTCTTGTTTAAGGTAAGCTTCTACGGTCATTATATAACATTTGTAAATACTGTTAACAACTTGTATTCGCGTGCGAGAAATTTTCGCGACGTTTGCCAGAGTTTCGCCATTGTGAATATTTCTCGCCGCGCACCGGTCCTTAAAGTGTATGTGTCTATCAACAACAGACCAAAAAAGGCTTTATCGCGAAAATAAATCGTCGCAAACTAGTCTACCCTGGTAAATCGCAAAATTGAGTCGTCACGAATAAAAGTTGGTTTACAGTTCAAGTACAATCGATTTTGTTTGATATGCTCCCAAAATCTTTGTTTGGACAAATGCTTTTATAATTTTGTTGAGTGAGTATTGATTAAATAATTATAATTTGATAGCAGGATCAAAATTCTTTGAATTTAATTAGAATTTCATGGATACCCATTTTATTATTAGGAAATAGCCACTCATAAATATTTTAAGGAAAGAAACTATTTCCTATATATACGAGGGTCGTCCGTAAAATTCGTGGACATCGTTGATAATAACTGACAAACATTGACAAAATAATTGAAACTATTATTTTCATTAAATTCATGTTTTATTTCATACATATGCAAGTTTGCAACTAAAACAAAGCACAAATAATTATATTTTTATCAGATACAAAAAAGACACTTACTCCTACCCGGAGCACTAAAACGAAAATTCTTGACGTTACCCGACGTCAAAAGCTTAATACGAGCACATGTGAATTTTTTTGTGAATGTGAATGAAAACATTTCTTATGTCGTATTAACCAGTCATAAAAATGTGTTCAAAATGTTCAGGTTTCAGAGTAAAATAATATTTAACAATGCCTGTCTCATATCCTGCGATCATCCAACCTCTGTCCGTGTAAAGACGACTTTATTTACGGCAAAGTCATGATCACCATACGAGATTCATTTTTTACAGCACTGCAATCTCGGAATGATGGTTTTCCTTCACGAATGTCATCCTGTAAGCTGTCCATTCCGTCCGAAAATATTATATGCCACCTAAATACTAGTGAATGACTTATTTTACTATTTTTTCCAGATTGTTTACAGAATGTTTTGGTCTCTATAGGTGTTATCCGATGTCTACGCAGAATTTTATCACTGCTCACAGCTCCGCCTACTCCGAAAACGTACCTTTTTTTAAACAATTCCGATCCTGTCTTAATATGTTCTAACTTTGATTGCTCAGCCATTTTGAAACTTTGAACGTTCAAATTTTGCAGGCTTGACGTGTAAACGTCTGTCAACTCCATAATGTAAAATTTTTAAGATTTTTCCCGAATTTTATAAAATAAAGATGAAATTTATAAAGTGATAAATGATTTTTTCAATCAAAATTTTGCGGTGCTCCGGGTCTCCATTCCAATTCTAATCATGTAGCCATAATTGTAATTAAACATTTGAAATTGAATGAAATTTTACATTTTTCAATTCATATTTAGTAAAGGATAATAAATATGCTAATAATAAATATGTATGACGCAACTTTTATTAAATAATCAGCTTGTCCACGAACTTTACGGACAGCCCTCGTATTTTCAAATAAAAATATATGAAAAGCCAAGAGCCCACTCCAAAATTATATTATTAGGGATAGAACTATTGGTTGGTGTTACTATGTATAGAAAATAACAATTAAAACCTCATATTTAATGTTGACCTTTCAGCTTTAAGTAGATATAAAAAGTGTTTTGTTTACATCTAGTTCAGACATGGCTGATGCACAGTTTTTGTCCGATCAATATTCGGAACAGCTCCTACCCAGCACGATTGTACAGATAATTGCTGCTACTTTTGGAATATTTGGAAATGGTCTTGTTCTTTTGATATACGAGGGTTGTCCCGTAAAATCGTGGACAAAGCGTTTTTCTCTAAAAGTAATGGGCGCACTAAGCTGAAAATTTCAGTAATTGTTTATTTATAATATTTAAGTGAATCATAATGTTTTTGATAATATATATTCAAAAATAAAGATTTTATTCTGCTTGAATGTGCACAAGGTATGGTCTTACGGCGCACGGTAAAAATAGCAAGGTTATATTAGAGAAGACATAAGAATTAATTCATAATAAAAGTTTTCAATACGTGAGATTGGGATGAAAATTATACTAATTCCATTCCTTAATCAATTCTGTCGTCTTTTTAAAAATTTCAAGGCATTTGGTTAATTTTTGGCAGTTTCTTGAGCATTTGAAATGGGAAAGTAATATACACAATACACGAAAAATTGCGACTTTTTATGACGTTACGGCGCACCGGAGAGCAGTTCAGATAGATTAGGATGTTGTTATGACGCCTTAAGAGACTTTAGATGAATACAGAAGAAAGAAAATATGAAAAATATCACCAGATCTTTAGTATCTAAATGAAATGAAGGTTTTCTTAGTGAAGTCTTCGTGATCGAGTCCCCAGATAGTACAAAACATATGGACAGACTGCCATTTGTAATAGCAAAGGAAGCTGTCAATGTCGACCGTCGATGTGAGATTCTCTTTTAGCTGAATGATGGTGAGAATACTGTCTGTAACTTGCTAATAAATATTCATCAGATCGCATGAGTGTGCCACATTTGTTTCTTAACTGGTTATAGATACTCACATATGTGAATCAATAAAAGAATGGAGGCGTACAAGGCGATGACAATCCCCCGCTCTGAAAAAAGACATTTCTCAATTCTAAAAGGAGTATTTTTTTCAAAATTTTACGGTTTATATCATCTTTTACATATCAAATTCTGTATTTAATAGTTTTAATAATTAATGAATAATTCATTTTTCACTCATGTTTTTAAGACCTTTGAAAACAAAAAAGAAAAAGCTTCGTGTGTGATTCGAACCCTCTCCATAGCGCAGGTTTGGTCCAAGACCAACCGCTTAAACCACTACGCTACGAAGTATATACACTATTTACGTCTTTCATTGTGATTTAAATGAACGGGTTTGTTGAAGCGTAATTTTTTTCAGAAAAGTTCGATTTTCTTATAGAATGGGTTTTTTGGACAAATGAAATATTTTTCACATTTACATTTCCATCATTTAAGCGTTCACGAAGAATGGAGACTTGACCCATTCATGTTCAAAATTTGTTTTTTATAGCTCTATTAAACCCATTTTTCACTAAATATGCTTAACTGTCAACTTTGAAAAAAAAAATTGTTAAATGATAAGTCGTTAATTGAAATAAAACGATAAAATGTTTTGAAGACGACATCACTGAGAACATGATTTTAGAAAAATATAGCTTTTTTGTGAATTTTGAAAATTGAGAAACATTTTGTCTCAGAGCGGGGGATTGTACACGCCTTATACGCCCTCTTTCTTTCTAAATTTAAGTGGGGCTTATCCAACTTTAAGTTTAGCAAAGATGAAACGTGACGCTGTTTTAGACACTTTGACGTTATCATCCGTGCGCCGTAGGGCGATACAGTACATAACATAAAATATCACAATTTGTTTACCTATGCATATATCTATTTGAAATTTGCTATGTATATTCATAATTTATCTACTAAAAAGTGGTGAAAATTTCAGAACGCAGTGATGATTATTTTTTAAACTAGACAACTTGTCCACGATTTTACGGGACAACCCTCGTATACAAAATACATAGAGGACAATACAGGCTGCCGATACTTCATACCAATTCTGGCTGTTGTGGATCTTCTTGGATGTTTGTCAAACGTTACTCAGTTTCACTTGGATAACACTATGCACTACACATACCCTGGTGTCTTTCTGTGTAAAACAATGACATTTTTAATTGGATTTTCCGGGGGATTTTCTGCTCATCTGATTCTTGTCATTGCGCTGCAGAGGTATTTGATAATCTGTCGACCATTTGGTAAACAATTGACCCCAGAAATGTGTAAAATGACGGCACCGACAATTCCAGTGCTATAATACCATACTTAGGGACTTTACTGTTTTTATCCCTCACCAATATTGTCATCACATCAATTCTCTACATTCCTGTGATCAGAACCATTTATAAAAGACTTTCTCCCGCCAACAAAATTCAACCCAACAGGGATCCAAAAGTAAACACGGATTTGGCACTTATAACTCTTACAAAACCACAACAAAAACGTGTTATTCACGAAACCATAAACACACAAAAGAAAGATAGAAGCCCAGAACAAACAGCGAAAAGATGTGGCTTTTAATATTACATATTCTGGGTGTATTTTAAAAATATAATGGAGATATAATAAAATTAATACAAAATATTTTTTTTAATATGACATATGTAACAAATTTTCAAATTGTTTTCAGACAAGTTTTACATTGCTTGTACAATAAGTTTTTAAATACAAAAAATTCCCGAAATACTGATCAGAAAAAAAACTGGTAACTATAAAATCCATTTATCATCAAAATAGTATGTTTTCACTGTTTTGTTTCATGGCATTTCACAGGTATTCAAAAAGTTCAGCATGAACCTTGACTTCAAATGTGCATTAATGACGGCGTTTTTCATGCTCGAACAGTAATTTTTGCTAATTCTTTATACTTTTTAACAAAAACAAGTATCTTTTTAATACTACAAACAACCGAAATCATTTACATAGAACTAGTTAAATCTTTTCCTGCAAACAGAATTTATATCTCTCAGTTGATTCGATACGCAAGAACATGCTCTACGTATGTTTAATTTCTAAACCGAGGAAAGTCATTGTCAAACAAGTTGATGAAGTAAGAATATCAACAGTGTCCTTTAAAATCATCACTTTGTAAGTTCTATGGTCGATACAATGACCTTGTCAGCAAATACAATTTAGCATTAATTCAAATGCTGATTGACTTTTTCCATGCAAATTATTAGGCCAGCATTTATACACAGCATTGTCTACGGATTTTTCCGTTATTTCCTGATCATGACAAGGAGCACACGGCGGGTGTGACCGGTCGGCAGAGGGTGATTACTCCTTCATGACACCTGATCCCACCTGTGATGTTTAGGAGGTCCTTGTTTGGACTGCTCCTATTTGTATGTTTAATGGCCTTTTGACCTTGAATACTTTTCGTTATCTCCATTGTAATGAGTTCTTTGGAATTTTGTACGGCTGAGACAAAAGAACAAATTGTAAACTTAACAAAAAAAAATATTTAAGAAAATAAACAACAGCAAAAAATAATAATAATGATATTATTCTCTCTCCCTCCTTTCACACCACATTCAAACTAAAAATAAAATGAAACAAAAATAAGCTTAACAAATATCTGATACAATATAAAAACTTTAAATCAACCGTCTTTTTGTCCAAAGATATAAAGATTAACAAATAGCTGTTCTTTATTAGAATTAGAAAAAGTTCACTTTAATAGATAAACTGTATAATAGTTTTTGGAATTTCCTTTCTCAAATTTTATTTAGAAACACAATTCACTGAAATTCACTTTTCACGACACTAGTCACGCTGAAGGACTCCCGCCACGTGCTGATCCGTTCCGATTATCCCACATGCGGACAATCGACAATGGATGATTAACCACGTGAGTTGGAGGCCCGGACTCACTTGTCTCACCCTCCGGCTTGGAAAGAATGTCCTACGTCCTTAAATACCATACACCCTCAGCACCCGCATGACCCTCCATACTGTAACTTCACACCACGTATAGATCTCTTATAGGTCTTCGTCGAGTAAATTTTCCAAACACTCCTCACGCCTACACTGTACGCACTGAAAATATCATACGTTTAACTAACCCAAAATTAACTTTACACAGAGAAAAAACAAAAACAAAAGAACAAACTTACAATAGTGAAAACTGACCAACAAAACAAATACGCTTACCGGCTAGTGAGATAGGGAAAACATAAAAATATGCCAGTCCAAACAAGTCTTCCCTATTCTAATGGCTACCAGTTAAACAGTCCCTATAAACTGTAGTTTTCGCCACACCCTGAGAACGTATAGGACAAGTCCAAACTTGTTATCCCGCTGGTGTTGTTACCGCTCCCTAATCTGACGACTCTGGCCTAACCGGTCGCTTTTATACTCACGCTAAAAATAGCTTACACAATACACCCGTCTATGGAAACCCACTACCGTCAAAACAAAATATAATAAACCGAAATTAAACAACCATGCATTCACACAAAACTAAACAATAATCGAATCAATTTTATTACATCCATATATTTCATTTCATGATCAGATTCTTTTACAAATTCGTTTTCATCCGTTTTCATCCGATGGCAATGAAATTTTACATAGGTTTATGCATGGAAAATCTTTTTAAAATCTTCTCCTCAGGTATATAAAATTAGAAGTTAAGTAATCAAAAATAGTTATAAAGTATCTCTGAATCCACAAAGTTATGTAAATTTATCCACAGTATTTCTTTAACATTAAAGATTAAAGTTATTAATATTATATAGGGAAAATTGTCAAATCATTTTATAGGGTACAGATGTCAACTTTTACAAGACCTTTTTTAAGACTTCCCAAAACATTGAATCTTATAAAGTTAAATAAAATGAAAATTGTTGCATAACAAAATTTCATTTTCAAGCTTCATTTTGATGCATGTCAAATTAAATATTAATTTTTGGAGTTATCCTTCCTGGCTGAGGATCGGATATTCTTAAGTGTGTGTGATTCACACACCAATAATTCACACTAAACTTAAAAACTTTCCTTAGATTTACATTTTACTGTTTTGAAGCACCAAAAATATACTCAATATTTGAATTTCTCATTGCCCTATATCGTTGTACTTTTACTAAGGTAGCTGTAACCTAATTGTGACGTCGCTGTAGCCTTATTGTGTTAACGCACATTTCTCCTTGTATATTTCTACGCGTGAGTATACACGAAAATGGTTTTCAAATCAGTTTCTCAGTTGGTTTAGTAGAAAAACACAGCGAATCAATGTAAATATATTATAATGGACGCATCCTAAGACTGTGGACACTAATATTTTGTTTAAATCATGATTCCTTTGGGTAAGATTTGGCAACTATGGGCGATCAAAGCTTTTCATGTACATGTATATGAATAGGAAAGACTCTTTTCAAAATTAGGAGAACTGAGTAAGCGGGTTAAGTTTATTTTTTCTGCAGGCTGCAACATTAATTGAAACAAATACAGACATTTTATTTTATTTTTTTATTTACGTCTGTATGTAAAAAAAAAATAAAGTAAAATTAAATATGTTTAACTTGAGTTAACTTAAGTTTTACTTGGAGACTTACTTTTACATTGAACAGCTGACTTTTACATTTTAGTAATTATAGTTGGTTTTTGTTTAAATAGCAGAAGTCAGTCGACGATTGTAAAATTAAGTCTCTTCATAAAACTCCAATAGTGTATCATAGTCGAGTATATCATTGCATGCATAACGGATGGAACAAACGTCTATATCTATACAAGTGGTTTGTTAAGTGTCGTTGATGGACTGATTAACGACAATGGTCTTTAACAAATAAAAAAAATATGTCATTAAGTGGATGTAAAAATATTAGAAATACATGCACGTTGAATGCATACTTGAAAAGGAAACTTTCTTTTTTTCACACAGTATGATAGAGAATTAAATGATAAGGAGTACCTTTAATAGTTACCCATGCAATACCGGTATGACTTGGATTTGAAAATTAGTTTACGCTTTTATGTTTATATTTCCAATAAATTTCCCCTATGATTCTTTACAAAATGAAATGCAGTGTATTTTCTCATGAACTGCATTTAGTATGTATCACGAATAAGCATGAATATCTCCATTGTTACTTCATAATACCGCTCTTGACGTCAAAAAGTAGAAAAATATAGTGCACACTGTTTTGTTTTTAAAAAATTGGACAATTGGACAGGGTAAAGCTATGGCAAGTCATCAGAAAAATGATGTAAATATAAGAGATGAATTTAATTTTTTGAAGCTTCATGAGGTATATTTATCATGAAGCGCGTTAGCCGGCGTGGAGCGTTGAAGTTCATAACTTCATGAATCTTCAAAAATTAAATTCATTTCTTAATTACATGTATAAGCCGCTTCGCGGTATATAAAACGTAAACTGTCCAAACCAAGATTATACCATAACTTGGGTAGCTATTAAAGTCACTTCTTTAATATACAAGAAAAAAACCTATTTCAATCGGGATGCTGATATACCCCAATTATCAAATCGTGGACCAGCGATGCATTCCTCCTTAATAACGTTGGGTTTCAAAATTCTCGTTTTAAAACATTAAGGGTTTTTACCTTTTTATGATATTACTTCATATTACTGATAAAACCCCATTTTTCTTGCCTTCTTGTACATGTATACATTTGGGTATATCTACTTGAGAATGGCGACATTATTGTATATGATTTCCCTGCATGTATTTCAAAATCTTGTGCATTGTCCTATTTTCTCTGATAATCTGGATGACATAAATTGCATGTCTACTCCATGAGAACAATTTTTTGATAATGTCTTACCTTATCGATAAGGTAAGGTGATATTTAGTTTTCTTTAAACATGTTAAAGGACGTACGTCGTGTATTTTTATTGCCTTTATAGCTAGAGTTGAAGAGTGACACTAAATGACCTGAGTGCTATTCTTTTACCGCTGACGGAAGTGATTTTTGTTTAAATTTTGTAGTGAGGTTTATTGACTTTTTGTGAGTGAGTATCAATATAAAAATGATTTGACGATTCATGTAGTTATTTAAAGTTTTAATATTTGGTCATGAAAATCAATAATTACATAGAAAGTAGAAACTGTCGATGTATGGTATAAAAGTGATCATTTAAAAAATTCACTTAGAATTCTTTTACCTATTTGTTGACAATATATCAACAAGTGATGTCAATAAATAAATGGGTCATCGGCCTAGATTGCACATGGGACCATGTCAAATTCAGGTGTAAGGAACATTGCTAAATAAATTTAATCTTTGTTTACCCTTACTATTTTTTTTTATTTACTTTATATTTCATAATGATACAAACTTTCAAGGAGTTTGCGAATAAATAAAGTATAAAATGAATAACACAAGGAATGATGTCAAAGTATGTAATATCTGATTTATGTTAGTACAATATTGAAGGGATGATCAGAGTATGCATTTATCTGAGCCACCTCGTGTTAAAACAACACATAAGCTGCAAGTCTGTTCAAATCAGAGGTCTAAAGTTTTCTGAGCAAACTAAATTCACACGAAGGTACATGTATATATAATATATTGCTGATTAAAACATAAATATCATGCATAGATGGTAGAAGCCCAGAAGGGAATTTTCAAGAGGTATTTAGTTTCTGTCTTCTTATACATCTATGAAATCGTAAGTTCATTTGACTCCTTTTTTATAGGGTTTTGAACTTTTTTGGACAAGGAATTTCAAATTATACATGTCAAACGTGGCATAATTTGGCAAATCATGATCAAAATAATTTTATTGACTCTTATAGACTCATTTTCAACTAAACATGCATAATCAACTTAAGGGACAAAAACATCATTGAATATTGATAATTTAGACATGTTAATAAACAATGATATAATACTATGAACTAAAGATATCTAAAATCTCTAGGACTATTCGTTATTCATATCTTTTAAGATTTGTGATAAATAGTACAGAAAAAACTTAAGCTTGTAAAAGGTAATTCACGTGTCTTTTTTACAAGAATACTTTGGGTAATAAACCCTGCTACCTTAAAACATTTCTTTAATATCATGTACCTATGTACCTGTAGTATCTTACTTTAATTAGCCTCTCCTCATTGTCAAACATATAAAGATTTAATACACCGGCAAAATAGACTTAGTTTATCTGTAAAGTGGAACTTTACCAATTGTTGATCACGTATTTTTGGTGCTGTAATAACATATTTGTGGAAGATTACAAAAACTAACTTTTAAAACCATTATGACATGCTGGTGTATTTAAACAAAATCACCTTTCCTGAAAGTGTTCATCTACAATAACTTTATATGCTTAATTATTTCAACACTGCTTAATATATGTATTGCAATTCCAAACTTTAACAGGGCACATAAAACCATTTCTATTTTATTTTAAATACGAATATATAAACAATATATACATTGAAACTCATTGTTGGTAGTTTTTCGTACATTGAAAAAAAAAAAAGTTATTGTCATATAAAGACTAAAACTCGCAAAATGATTTGTTCTTTTTTTTAGACATGACAAAGTTGGGTATTTCAATGCATTCCTGAAAGTACCAGAAATACACATATATCATATAGAATGGCAACAAGCTCTAATTTCGCTCAGCATTTTTTAGAATGTACGTTATGCAAAAACGAACCAGCAAAACACCTCTGCAAAACGTGCTCAAGCAATCTGTGTGAAGGATGTAAACTGAATCATCTTAAAGAGAAGAAAACGAAGAGGCACAGTGTGATGATGATATCAGAGGATAGGTACATGACTTTAAAGAATTCGAAAAAACAACTGACGTCTAGAGCGATGCTTACGGCTTGTGTTACGAGTAATCTCGAAAAGCAGTATAGCATTCGGTGTTGGAATCAACAACATATTGCTATCAGGGGTGATGACTGTCATGTCCCAATTATGGATATTGATGGCAACATTGTTCGCACCATAACTACAGATACAGAAAACGGGCCTTCTGATGTCGTGATATTGGACGAGCAAAATATAATTTATATCAAATATTACTCTAAACACATCGTTTTTGTGAAGAATATGGAAACGACACAGGAATTGAAAACTGTTACAACGACAGATTGGTATCCAATACAATTGTGTGTCAGTAGACCAAGCTACATCTTAGTTTGTGTATGCTTCCAGGAATATCATGACAGCAAAGATCAAGGACGTAAAGTTTTGCAGTACACCTCCACTGGGGAACTGATACGAGAGATTCGTTATCATTTTAACCGCCCACTTTTTATTGCTGAAAACATCAACTCGGACATAATTGTCAATGATTACTATAGTGTCAAGACCAAATACTTGGTGAAAGCTGTTAGTTCTAGAGAGTATTTGAGATTCATATATGACGGAAGTGTTGAATTTGGATTTGCATCCACGGTCGGGCCAGGTGGACTAGACTGTGATACCTTAGGACATATTATAATTGCGGATCATTACAATAACAATATCCATATAATAAACAAGGATGGCGGATTTGTGCGTTTCTTGCTCAATGAAAATCATTATGTGGACAAACTGTGGGGTATGTGCTTTGACGGAGTCGATTCAATCTGGATTACAGAACTGGAGTCCAAAAAATACAAACAATTTAGATACATGACAGTTGAAGGCTGAAATGCTTTTGTTATAACTCCATATTACTAATACAAAACTAGAGGTACTGTGAGTGCTGACGTCACTTAATGATACCCCACTTCCCATATGATCATATAGGCAAAATCCATGTTTTTTTTTTCTGGGAGACGCGTAATAAGTGTCAATTCAAAAATGAAATAAAAAGATGCATAATGACATTATGTTATAATAATGATAAGAATAACATGTCTTCAATGGTATACGAGGAGTTGTAAATAAAAAATAGGTGTCCTTCAATATCATAGAAAGAATGGAGTGTCCATGCTTTGCAATGTGAAAGCAGAAATACTGCATGTGTCGGATCAAACAGTAAAAAAGCAGGTGCACAATGGAACTATGTAACAAAGATTTTGTGAATAATGAGCAGTATTCAAGCTCAAAAGTTCATAAAACAATACAAATAGTAGCAGAGCACATACATACCTCTAAAACACACGAGAGGTGCGATAAGGATCAGGTGCCATGGAGGAGTGAGCTTCCCCTGCCAACCGGTCACATCCGTTCGTGCTCCTTGACATAATTGAGAAATAATGGAAACATTTATCGTCAAATCAGTGTGTAAATAATGGACTAACTAACAATAAGTATGAAAAATGTCAGTGAGCATTTGACTCAATTATAAATTGTATTTGCTGACAAGGTCATTGTATCAAGCATAGAATTTAGGAAATGATAAACGTTAAACGAGACTGTTGATATTCTTGCTTCATCAACTTGCTTGTCAAAAATTTACCTCGGTCTAGAAATTGTACATACGTAGAGTATTCTCTTATGTATCGAATCAACTGAGAGATAAAAACTCTGTATGCAGGTGATGAAGTTATATTCCTGCATAAGTAAGGAAAGTTGATGAGTGAAAAGTTAGTCATTACGTTCATCATGGAATTTGGTATTAGATGACCATTAACGTCTTTTTCAAGAAAAATATCCAAATATGAAATATGTGTCATACTTTGTGGTTCCTTTTATCTCAAGCTTACCGGGTTACATCGCATCAACATACATGTGTAAGAATGGGAATCACCATTGTTAATTGTTAATTGAAAAAATATACAGCTTCTATAATCTAAATTTCGAGATGAATGCCAAAGCAGTTTTTTTTCTTTTCATGTATAAGATTCTGGACAAATTCAGCGTCATATGAATACAAAAATAGGTCTGCTAATAAATGAAAGTGACGTTAAACTTTAGTCAATGGTAAAAGATTAGTTGTGAATAAGGGAAAGGTACCCGAAAGCGTAACAGACAAACAAACAGACGGACGGATATCCAACTTGTTTAACTTACAGGTAATTGGTCCCTTCCTTTCCGGAATATATTCATTTAATCAATGGTTGGAAAGTTACACAATATATGCGATCATTGAAGTCATATTTCATTACCCGTCAGTACATAATCCATAGTTATCTTGTAAACATTAACTTCAATTATCGTACACAGGTAATACATGTCGTGCAGTTACTAAGATAACCAGTTAGGATGAAATCAATTGCAATATAAAACAAACAAAGATATCACGAAACTCAGGTATTCCAACTCTTAAAGTTAGTAACGCCTCTTGTGTGCTAGATCATCACTGTTTAGTTTGACTATAGATACCTAATGACACAGGTCAGTCAAAAGAAACAAAACATCTAATATCAAAATCAATGAAATGTTGTATGTTTATGTTTTAAAATCCTTTATAAGTTAATTTTTACATTCCAATTTCGTTGTCCAAGATAAAAATTACAAATGGTAAATGCGCTTTATTTTGACATAAATGCAGTGGTTCATTTGCGCGATTAAGGTCAGACGACATGTTCCTCAAATATGTATAATTTTCCTAAGAATTTGTCATTGATGAATACGTACTTAAGCAAGATTCCTCACATAAAAATTAGGGTACCATACCAGGGATTTGGAAAAGATACCACACAGTCATATTTCCTATATAACTCTTATGGATAATCTTCTGAATGGCCAATAATACCTTTTTTGGTGTACTTGTATTTAAAAACAATTAGAAAAAAATGTAGAAATCAGAGGAGAATGATAAATGTGAATAATTTTTATATACCACCAGATACAAAACATATTTTTGAGGAAAGTTTCGTCTGACCTTAAAGAAAAAATCACGTGCGGGGCGGGACAAATAGAGACAGAGGCGGGGCTTGTTGCATGTGGATTTGCGGAATCAAGAGCATGTAAATATAAGGAATAACTGTCGGGAACCTGAACTTTATTCTCATATTAAATGACATGACATGTACAGTGAGAAGAAGATATGTACAGTATAATTAACAGGAAATATTAGATGCACGAAGAAGGGATAACAGAGTTTATTATACCTCATTATAAATATTCTAAACAACGCGTTATCTGATTGGTTCTAGGTTATCACGTGAGCGGGCCGTAAAACTTCATATTTCCCGTCGTCGGCACGCTTTTCATCATATTCCACCTCTTCGGAACACATAGTGAATTTTCCCACAATATAGTTCTCGTTCTTTGAACGAAAACTCCCGAGAGTAGTAGACGTCACAATAGCCTGGTTGACGTCACAAAACTGATGACAATGTGTTGAACAAAGGGTTTTATAGTAACTTTATGTTAACAATGAAAGTGAATTTGAGAGCGGTGCCAAATTTGAAAGTTTATGTTTAATTCAAAGGCTTTGCTTGTTTCGGTATAATAAAAAATTCATTGCATGAATGTTCGGGTAACATGAAGACTTATTCAGCCAAGAAATATCATATTCCCCTCGGGCGAAGCCCTCCGGGAATATGATTTTTCTTCGCTGAATAAGTCTTCATATTTCCCTCACTATCATGCAATAAATGTATAATATCAACCTAGAGAGATAACTCTCTCAATTATAATACCGGGGTATCTAACAATTAGTTTTTCGATGGCCAATATCATTTTCACTAATATTGCTCTTATTGTGACGTCACGTTAACGCACGTTTCTCCGTGTACATTTCTACGCGTGAGTAAACACGAAAATGATATTCAATTCAAAACACAGTTGGCTTAGTACAAAAACACAGCGAATGTAAACATATGAAAATAATTTGTCAAATACATAACCCTTGAGTTCTTTATAGACACATCGTTACGTATTGGATAAATAACAATATGGTGTTAAATAGTTTAGAGAAAACATTCTCTACGAGGGCCGAAGGCCCGAGGAGGGGATGTTTCCTCTCAACTACATGTATTCGATACTATCGAGTTATTTATCTTACTTTAAAAAAAATCCCTATTTTTGGCCCCAAAGAAACATTTACCCATCCAACTTTGCTGTAATACAATAGGATGTAGCCCATTAAATATCCAATCGTGACACAAAACAAGAGCCTAATCGAACACTCCTTTTATTCATGGACTAGTGAGCATGAAACTAAATGGTGCTGATATCATTTCAATCCTTTTCATTGTACTGAACAGTCATCAAATCAGACGAAGAATATTTTTAAATCCAAAGTAAAATATAGAGAGGTTCAGATGATGTTTTGAATACTTTTGACATGAAAGCTGAAGAAAACTACAAAATTTTGATAAAGGGTTGGGAATTGGTCATTACATATTATAAGATGATGGTTTATTGAGAAAAATTGTTGGATTCTTATGGAGTTCCATTTAGACAATACTTATTGTAGTGCTTATAAACAGATAAAAAAATGGCGGTGTCGCAACCACTATTGAAATAATTATATCAATAGTGGTTGAGAGTGCATTTCAATAACAAACATAGTAAGTAACCACTATTGAAATACGACCACTAATGAAATAATTATATCAATAGTGGTTGAGAGTGCATTTCAATAACAAACATAGTAAGTAACCACTATTGAAATACGACCACTATTGAAATAATTATATCAATAGTGGTTGAGAGTGCATTTCAATAGCAATCATAGTTAGTAACCACTATTGAAATAACCATATCAATAGTTGTTGAGAGTACATTTCAATAAGAAACACAGTTTGTAACCTCAATTGAAATACGACCACTATTGAAATATTTTTTTTTCAAAAGTGGGTGAGACTTCATTTAAATATAATAACCATAGGTTTCAAGCACTATTGAAATACCAGCACTACTGAAATATTTAATAGTGGGTGAGATGCATTTCAATATGGTAACCATAGGTTTCAACCACTATTAAAATACTACTAGTATTGAAAGAAAAGTTTCACCGCGTCCGCAACTTTTGAAATAATTATTTCAATATATTGGATTAACTGTTCAATGTACTATTGAACTCAATAATTTAATCCATATTAAAATCTTTATTTTAAAAGTGAACATTATTTCAGTAGTGGTTGCAACATATGTTTGTTATTGAAATGAATCTCACCCACTATTGAAATAATTGGTCGTATTTCAATAGTGGTTAATACCTATGTTTGTTATTGAAATGCATTCTCAACCACTATTGAAATAATTATTTCAATTGTGGTCGTATTTCAATAGTGGTTATTACCTATGTTTGTTATTGAAATGCTCTATCAACCACTATTGATATAATGATTTCAATAGTGGTTGTATTTCAATAGTGTTTACTAACTATGTTTGCTATTGAAATGCACTCTCAACCACTATTGATATAATTATTTCAATAGTGGTCATTATTTCAATAGTGGTTTCAACATGACGGTGTTATGCGGAACCTGCTTTAAGAACATTCCATATCAAGATTTGCAATAAAAATGTTGTTGAAAAATGGATGGGCTGTTAATTAATTACATGTACGTTGTTTTTTGGAAGTACGCAGGAAAAGTATGATAAAGAGATGAATTTCAGATAATCTGAAGGGATTTACTGATAACGGGCCCTAAAAATATATTTAGCAATAAGAAGTGATGTGGTTTAAGATTCAAGGTGAAAATGTATTTATTGTGTCAAAAAGTGATGCTTTCAAAATTGAAGTCCGAAAACATTTCTAAAAATGTGCAAAATTCGGAGGAATTACTGTTTCTGTGAGCATTGGAAGTGCATTTGAAACACGATTAATGCGAAGTAATTACTTAATTCCGTGTGCACTGGAAATTAATTCGAATAGTGTGGCAAATTTGGAGTAATTATTATTTTTCATGTGCATGGAAATACATTTTGAAACCGTTTTATCTCCTTTGTTTATTGTTTTATGCACCTCAGTTGGGTATTTAAATATCCAACCGATAGGCAGTTGGATATTTGAATATCCAACTGATGGGCAGGTGGATCTTTAAATATCCAACTAGTGCTGGTTGAATCGGTAAAATATGCGTAGACTAATAACAATGGGTGACGTCATGGAAGTTTTTAAAATTTAAATAAGTGATAAAATTTATCCCCTATTTCGTTGCTGTAACATAATTTACAAATTCTGTTTTCTGCAGGGATGACAAACCATTTACAAGTCTCAATTGGTAATTTTGTTTTCCTGTTTCTAAATAAACAGGATATCTTTGATTATTTAGGATGCAAAGTCAAAAAATAGTATTCAAAGATTATTTTTTAAATTCTATAGCTCAAACCGTATGGGGATGTTTGCACATCACTACACCATGTTTGTTTAAACTTATCTAAAAGAGTGGTATACCTTATATTTTATATAGATATATTAATTGAACTTTCATGCATTTTGGCGTTTATGCAAATTATCATGCAAACCACTCGATTAATCACATCATGAAATCAAAACAATGAACATTTATATTCTTTAAATGTATCTGACTTACATATGACAAGATATATTAATTGAATTTTCATACCAAATATAAGTAAGAATTTTTGATTTCATGACGATGATCAATCGATGCAAAATGGACTCTTTTATGACATTTCTTGCATATTTTCTAAATAACTTTACATGGTTTTCCATCATGTTTGTATATAGTACCTCATTAGTGGAAATTTTAGCGAGACGCAAATTTAGCGATATGTCCTTTAGGACAAATGATGCAAACAAATTTTTTCTTTGAAAAAGATTTAATATCATGTCACAAGTTTAGAAAAGTGGATGGTTTTAAGAATTTTTTCTCCTAAGAACTGGAATATGAAAAAAACTTGGAAAATATCAGTAATATTTCAAAGGAAATATAAATAAAGACAAATCACATTCAGTAAAGGTTTACAGGTGAAAACAAATTTCAGAATATGTTACCATGGTGCTAAAAGTGTAATATAAACTTAAGAAAAATATACCAAGCCAGGTGAATTTTATTAGGAAAACCTAAATGTTAAAAATCAGCCTACGTGATATTGTTAATTTTTGTCATATTGATCTTCCTCTTAAAATTCACCTGGCTTGGTATATTTTTCTAAAGTTTAAATTACACTTTTAGCACCAAGGTAACAGATTCTGAAATTTGTTATTGAAATATTACTAATATTTTCCAAGTTTCACCAATTTCAAAGCGATTTATAACTGAAAAGTTATGCTTTATTGATATATTTTTGTTTTATTCTTTTTCTTTCTTATACAGAAGAATTTGTTCTAAAACATATACATCAAGGGAGGAAAACACTTGCTGTTGCCTTCAACTTGAAATTTATATCAAGGATGTATTGTTTCCATTCTCATGTCGATAAGATACAACAGAGTCTGGCAAAAATGT
Organism: Saccostrea cuccullata; assembly: GCF_032062105.1. Taxonomy (NCBI): domain Eukaryota; kingdom Metazoa; phylum Mollusca; class Bivalvia; order Ostreida; family Ostreidae; genus Saccostrea; species Saccostrea cuccullata. Next base: position 18,123 of record NW_026931696.1, read on the forward strand.
TTTATTAGCTCACCTGAGCCAAAACCTCAAGTGAGCTTTTCTGATCACAATTTGTCCGTTGTCTGTCATCGTTGTTGTCGTCGTTGTCGTTGTAAACTTTTCACATTTTCGACTTCTTCTCAAGAACCGCTGGGCCAATTTCAACCAAACTTGCCACAAAGCATCCTTGGGTAAAGGGGATTCAAGTTTGAGCAAATGAAGGACAACGCCCTCATTCAAGGGGAGATAATTGGGAATTAATGAAAATTTGGTGGTATCTTTTAAAAATCTTCTCAAGAACCACTGTGCCAGGAAAGATGAAACTTATGGGGAAACATCCTCAGGTAGTGTAGATTTAAATTTGTTCAAATCATGACCCCCGGGGGTAGGGCGGGGCCATAATGGCCAACCTTAGTTTTACATAGAAATATATAGGAAAATTCTTTAAAAATATTCTTTTCAAGAATAACAAGGCCATAAATGATCATTTTCATATGGAAGCATCCTCAGGTAGTGTAGATTCAAGTTTATTCAAATATTTATATGGAAGTATCATCAGATAGTGTAGATTCAAATTTGTTCAAATCATGACCCCTGGGGATAGGGCGGGGCCACAATGGCCGGTCAAAGTTTTACTCAGAAATATATAGGAAAATTCTTTAAAAATTTTCTTCTCAAGAATAGCAAAGCCATAATTGATCATATTTATATGGAAGCATCATCAGGTAGTGTAGATTCGAGTTTGTTCAAATCATGACACATGCCACAATGGCCAATCAAAGTTTTACATAGACAGATATAGGAAAATTCTTTAAAAATCACCTTATCAAGAATAGCAAAGCCATGATTGGTCATGGAACTACTTTTGGATATTTACTATTCAATAATAAACCAATTCCTACTTTTTCCCAGCCACAGTGCTCAGGTGAGCGATGTGGCCCATGGGCCTCTTGTATTTGAATATTTTCCTTGAAAAATTAACGTGATGACTTTAACTTGTCAATCGTTAACTTCCCTTACTTATGAAGCAATATACCTTCATCACCTGCATATAAGGTTTACATCTTTGATTCTATACGTAAGCACGAGCTCCCGTGTGAAGATGTTCTTAAACGACGTTAATTATTGACAAACAGGTTGATAAACAAGATTACATGTATAAGAAGTCTCTTTTGAAGTCATCATTTCGTAAGTTCTTGTAGTCGATACAATAACCATGTCAGCAAATTCAGTCTATCATTAAGTCAAATGATGACTGACGTTCTTCATACTAATACCAGTTGTTTGGTCATAATCTACACACTGAATTGACGACGGATTTTTCATTATTTCTTGATCATGACAAGGACCACCCGGCGGATCTAACCGGTAGGCAGGGGGCTCTGTTACAACGCACTTTGAAAAAAAAAATTATGATTCCTGTTAAATTTTGGACCAAGTTAACGCACTTTGAAATTTTTTCCAAAGTGCGTGAATATCGACCATATTAAGGCACTCTGAAAAAAAATGTGTGCACGACTTAAAGTAGTCAATCTTTTAGCAAGTGATAAAAAATTGCTTGAAGCTGGTTCATGAATAACATATTGTTGATGACTTCACTTCATGATCTGAGATTAACGGGTTTTAAAAGTTATTTGATAAGTTTTTTAGAAGTATCATTTTTTCTGATTTCTGTGCAAGATGATGGCCTTTATTTTACAGTTATTTAAATAGATTATTCTTAAAGTTGTATGAAAAAATATTTATGCCTTTTATAATGTTGATGTGTATTAGAATTTTTGATCATTTTGGCCGAAGTTTTGTTGCTTTGATCAGCGATGTGGCTCCCGAGCCTCTCTTCAACAGAACAAGAGGGTGCGCTATTACCGGTATTATTTTTTAAAGGAAATCGTATTATTTTTTTTCATTATTTTACGTTAACTTAATGTTAAGGAGAAAATTATAAATACTTATATATGGTCAGGAACGATAAAGAAATTAATATTGTAGAGGGTCCTTCTACCTGTCCCCTTTCAATTCTCGATGATGATAGATCAATTCATCTGGTTTTCGAAAGAAATGTAAGGGGAAAATGCTCTCTATAGCTAAAAGTCTGGAAGTTTTAGTTTAAATACATTTTTTTAAGTGCCTTCATGCTAAGAATGTTGATGTTCACTTTTGACGCACTTTGAAAAAAAAAATTACAAAGTACGTTGATGTTGTCCAAAATTTGACGCACTTTGAAAAAAACATATCAAGTACTGTAAACCAACTTTTATTCGCGTGCAGGAAATATTCGATCCTCCCCCCCCCAAAAAAAAAATAGCAAGAATCCCTGAATTTTTTTTTTCATGTAAAATGATCATTCATCAGATGTATTTCATGTTTCACAAAATGATTTACAATGTACTAATCAATCTAAGCATGATATAGTCAAAGGGAAAATGAATTTAGAAGTATTGTAGGTCACCAATATTCTGGCTGCCTTCATCTAAATAAAACAATAAAATGCTTTTTCCAGATATCGTTAATTTATTATTATGGTGCCATAAGATTTTTGTAGACAAAAAATCAGCGTATATATTACCAGGGGTTTTTAAAATATAATTCAAATAAAAATATTCAAAAATTATGAAGCACATAATGTAGTTGTTTTGTTTATCTACACCTGTTTTTAAGTAGTGTACAACACACATATGGACAATGACATGCAGAAAACAAGTATGGGGTTCTTCAACTCCAGGGACGATTAAGTTCTATCTACTTTGCATTTGTCCTTAATAATATTTTATAGCTATTCATGTAGTTCATCAAAGAATCGCAAGGTCTTCTTATGAAGTTTGTTAAAAGTCATGCGTTTACGAAATTCAACAATATATTTAAAAATTGAAACTATATGATGTAACCATTGTTTACATAGCCCATATTCTAATCTTAGTAACTAAACTTCGAGAAACTTGCAAAGTCAGTGATTATGAAGAATAAAACAATGATTTTAAGAGAAACTATGTGTGGCTTTTAAAATAACAGATTCTAGATTTTTCTTAAGTGGTATTCAAATAAATTAATACAACAACAATATTTCTTGAAATACAAAATAAATTAGTAAAAACTTTAATAGTAATATCAATATAAACAAAATAATGTTATTTTTTACTGTCATGTTTAAAGGCAATAAACAGGTATTCCAAAAATGTTCAGCATAAAATTTGATTAAACTGAGCTTTAAGTAGGTGACTCTTTCCAAATTTAAGTTATTTATCAAATAAAATTTATAGTTTTAAATAAAACATTTAGAGTTTAACTGCAATTTCCTGAAAACATCGACATAAAAGTCATTTTAATGAATTTAGACTACAGTCTCATTCATCTCAAATTTTTGTTTTAATAACAAACAAGTGTTTTACAAACAAACATGTTTCCATTAAAAAATAAATAAATAAATTCGAATGCAGTTACCTTGACTTTTTATATTTGACCGTTGATACACAGGCATGTCGAAAATCAGCAAGCATTTACAGAAAAAAGTGCGGAAAAGTCTTAATTATTAAAAATATCATAATTTGTCAAACATCAATGAAGCGGAAAGAAACTGGAATTAAATTATCAAGATACACATACCCAAAATTCAGCTAACTAATTGCTGGCATTTCGAAAAAAAAATGCGAAAAACCACATGACTGATAGGCAGTCGAAGGGACAGACTGACAGCTAGACAGATGGACGGACAGAAGGATGGACGAAGTGGAAATGTACAGTTGGACTTCTTCTCCGATTTCATCAATAAGGCACCAAAAATACATTCTTACAATGAAATAAGCATCCTTGCATTCGGCTGTCCCGGTCAATTTAATCAATCGAAGTGCAGCCCCAATTTCCAAACACTACTAGCTAAAGAAGTAGAAGAAATGTATAAGTGCTTTATTGGCCTACTGCCTCAAATAATTTGGCAAAGTTACGCTACCAAAGTTATCTATTTTAGGATGTCTATATTTCTTACGTCATTTTAACAATCCTAACAATACAATCATTCTTTAAATCAGTTCACAGTACGTGACTGTGTAAAAAAACATCTTTATAACCTCAATATAGGTTTTTGTCAATATTTTGAACACCTGATTTATCATACATATTAAATCAGATATCAGTTTTTGTAAATATTTAAAGCATGTATTCCTGCTATTGTCTGGTAAAGGACCAATCCGACTTTAATCTGATTGGTAGAGGACTATGAGGTTATTGTTTTTAGAATGCCATAGCAGAGGCAAAGATCATAAAGATGAACGTATTATACATCAATCAATCTGAATGGGAAGAAACACAGACCCCTAAAAATTTTAGATGTTGAATCAGATGCTAAAGAAAGGTTAACAATTCCATAGCAGAGGCAAAGATCATAAAGATGAACGTATTATACATCAATCAATCTGAATGGGAAGAAACACAGACCCCTAAAAATTTTAGATGTTGAATCAGATGCTAAAGAAAGGTTAACAATTCTTTAATTGTTACCGTTCTCTATTGGGTATTCTTCGACCGCACCAGAAATCAGCATATAATGCCTCATGTTTTTCTCTTGCCATCAGATGGCAGAGTGGCTTCTTTGAGATCAAATGGTATACTCTTGTACTTAAGAGATGGCTCATCACTGTAAACATGGTGCACAAGTAAGTATTAATTTTTCTCATTGTTACATTATGACAAAAAGAATAATTAAAATGTGTGCATTTTCTGATTAAGGAAGGTCCATACTTTTACGGATCCGGTTTTAAATCTACACACTAATATAAAATTCTGATTATCGCTTGTCTATTGAAATAAGATATTTTTGGATGATTGAAAATAATTTAGCAAGTATATATTTATCTATTGTGTCATTATGTATACGAAGTATTTAATATACGATACCTATGGAAATTAACACTTTGCACTCTGTCCATATATAGGATCTTTAGTACAAAGACACAGAACTATTCTTTGCTTTTATGGGCCTAATGCTCTTAATTTTGTTTTTATAAACAAACTAACTTGAGGTCTAATTGTATTGATTTAAAGCCTACATAATCTTTTTAATTTTACTTTAGAAAAAAATTGCAAAGAATGATTGAAAAATTACACTCCAAAACTGGGGGTATACGTGTTAAAAAGGATGTTTTGTTAAATTTTTCTGGTCAACCATAAGATAGTATTTGCTTTTGTTAACTTAGATAGAATTCTTAATAATTTTACAAAAAAAAGGCATATAAACAGTTAAGATTTTGAGAATTATAAAAAATATAGATATTTCTAGATTTTCTTTCCTTAAAGACGTGGACAGATTCAACATCAGTTTGTTAATGAAATCTAATAAAGATTTCGAATATTCTCTTGGCAAAGTGATGTTTTTGATTTTCATAATTTTTGACAAAAATTTGATGTAATTTGGTACACAACTAAATGAAATATGATAACGCTGTTCAATTTTGGCTGTTGGTTATTTAGAGGTATGTACTCGAAGATATGTTGTTTGAAAATTAACCTGTGAGGATTTTATGGATGTCTTAGTTAGTTTATGACATTTTCATACATTGAAAAAAAATCAGTTTGACAGAAAGTTTTGAAAGAACAGACCAACCTTAATTGTCTCTCTCTCTCTCTCTCTCTCTCTTTCTCTCTAGTCTAACATGCAAGCTTATTAAAATTTTTTTTTTTTACTAGGATGAAGATATGGATAACACGTATGGTAGGAACAGTTCTAGAGAGACAGAGACAAAATATCCCTAGTCATATTTCCAGAAACGACTAACGGCCGACAGTTTTTGAAGCCAAAAAAATTATTTGATTATTTGGGTGGCAGTCGTCAGTTGCCCAATTTTGATCTCTCTTTTTTTGGTTGGGGACTAATTTTGTGTCCATCGGTCCAAGTTTTAATTTTGTCTGCGTCGATGGCAAATTTTTTTTCATTTGAAGCAATCCGTCGACCAACCTTCGATCATCCACCGACTATTGGCGTTCAGTTTATCAAGTCGGCCGTCCGTCTCGACAACAAGGGTTTCTAAAATTCAGCCGACGGTTAAAATCAAACTGTTATGTCTAGGTCACATTTGAGCCGATGGTCGGGCGACTCAATTTTTATGGTCTTGTCGGCTGAAAGAACATGATCGGGCGATACGGAGCAGTCACGTTATTTTCTTTTATACGTTATTTTTTTTTCATAGATCTATATATATTATTATAACAGTAACTTGATCCGAAGGGTCGTATCACGTCGAGTTGACAGGCGCGGATCACCAGATCTAACGAGACGCGAAGCGTCGAGTTTGATCTGATGATCCGCGCCTGTCAACGAGACGTGATACGGCTCTTCGGATCAAGTTACTGTTATAATGATAAATTTATTATATACCCCCTCATAACTAGCAAAATATAGCAAAAGAAAACTTTAGAGATCAATTGCATAACATTTATCCATAAAACAACGTATATTTTACAACAACTCTTAAACTAACATAACTCCCCTAAGTGAAGAGATATTAATGTAGAAAGCACGAAGAAATTCACTTTTACATGGATATCCACTTCCGCCCAAGCCCGGGGTTGAACTCTCGACCTTCGGAATCTGTCTCCTAGCAGTGCAGGAACAGCGCACTAGACCGCTCGGCTATCTAGGCAAGGCAAGTCAAAAAACTTGCTTTTGATGCCGATGGAATTCTCACAGCGCTGCCCTACACTTCACGTTCATTGAGAATAGAAGTGAGAATTCCATCGGCATAGAGTTGTTGTAAAATGTGCTTTATAAATAATAATTAATTTAAGGAATCACTGTCTAGTTTTGAGAGTATGCCAGGGCATCAACAATAGTGGGAAACATGGAATAATTTGCATAACGGGCGAAGCCCGTTATGCTAAAATTATCCCATGTTTCCCACTATTGTTGATGTCCCTGGCATACTCTCAAAACTAGACAGTGATTCCTTATATTTCCATTTCATTGTGAAATAAAATTGTAGACTTAGACATTAAATATGTAGACTAATAAACTTAAATTACATGAGGGCTTCCATGCCAATTTCAATTGTCCTCGCACACTGACGTCAAACACAAAGGCAGCCGCACGAGATTTACATGCATATTTGGCCTCCTTAGCGTTAGACACAGAGACAGATGCGCACGAGATTTGCATGCGTTTTAGTCCTCCTTAGCTGCTGACCTATCGACCTGCCTAATTTACATTCCGGCAGAATTATCAAGAAATAACTTCCCCCAACTTTCAAACAGTTATCACAGAGAAAAAAATTAGAAATTGAAATATTTCATTACAACATATGTATTGGTAACAATCCTCTGTTAAAACTAATATCAAAATAACTGTATCTCACTTCCATTCTCAATTACCGTGTAGTGTAGGGCAACGATTTGTCGAAAGTTGCATCTGATGCTTCAAAATTGGTACCGTATTTCATAAGTCCCCTACCGCTAAAACCGAAGAGAACTTAAGGTTTCCCCTGTCTATCTGTCTGTCTGACTGTCCAACTTGGTTTTCCACACATATTTCTACACATGCAGTTAATGAGCTGATTTTTGGTATAAATATAAGTGCGAATATCTTGATGCGTACACGTAACAGGTCAAATTTGCATTTCTTTCCGCATAATTGATTTTTGAATGCAATATGGCATTTCTAGTTATCTTTTATACTGTATACAGGGAAATTTTTGCCCCTGTTTTATTTTCGCCCCTTTCGCCCTCGTCGGAAAAGGGCGAAATTAAAACGGGGCGAATTCAAAGTAAATAGTATAGAATCTTTAACTAAAATCTTTCTGGGCGAATTTAAAACCGGGCAAACTTGTTTCCAAATGTGAAAGGGCGAAAATAACACGGGGCGAAAATAACCCTGTATACAGTAGTTGGCTTCACGATTGGGTTCGTGCTGCTCTGAATTAATACTCCAATCGAGCTTGTGTCTTAGAAAGAAAAAGAGGTCCCGGTTAGGGGCAGAATGTTTATTCCGTGAACCCTGAGGTCCACGCAATAAATATATAAGCGAGGTTAAACCGGATGCCATGGGCAAACGACAGGCTACGCTTGCCCGTGAATGCTAGAGAGTTCGCACCTAGGTAACTTGCCCGTAGAATAATTCGCCCTACTCGAATGAAAATATGCCATTCATTTGCAAATCGCGCTTTTAAATCTGCAAATCGCATTTTAAGGTACCAGGCAAAATTTATCGCAATGATGGGACCGGTACAAACAGGCATGTGACAATGATTTTTTTCATGAAAGAAAACATGGGACAAAAACAATTTTAGCATTAAGTACCCATAGGACACACTTTTTTCAATGACTTGCAGTACTTAACCCAAGAGATCGAAATATTTATTTTATATTTTGTAAAAAAAATTCGGGGGGAAAATCATATCTTTGAAACTGAAGTGAATGATAAAAAATGGCAAATTTTAATGAAAAATATAACAACAGATGAAAATGAACAAAAAAAAAAGACCCCCATTTTTCTCGATGTTTGAAATATATGTAGTCTGAGAGACTCCTTCTATACAGTTTTGTTCCAATCATTTCACTAACACCAAGATGTAACCATGGGACAATAACTTTTTTTTTAAATCTCAAGGCATGGGACAGATATTTTTTTAAATACCAAAGCCATGGGACACGTACTTTTTTGAAATGAAGATTTTGTTTTGTACTGGTCCCATCATTGTGATAAATTTTGCCTGGTCCCTTACATATTCATTGGCTGATCTGATTTTCTCTATTTTACATATACTTTTATATACAAACTAAACATTGATTCTATGGTACAAGCAGATAAAAAGTAGGAGGAACTTGCAGTATATGTATAGATACTTGTACACGAACTTAAAGACTTGAATGCATGAAAAAAGTCATTCAACGACTAGTTTTAGCTTTTAAAATATATAACAAGTTTTCACCGGTTTTGTGTATCAAGGCTCGCAACATAATTTAATATTTCAGCCATCTAAATATCGATGATAGACGTCTGTAGTAAAGGTTTTTAATGGGGGTCTATTTTCCCGTTATAAATTTATTCCGTATAAATCCAGGAGATGTGTCAAGTCCTAGCCAGTATGAGTTACACGTATCAAAATACATGTAGCCAGATTTTTAAACTGACAAAACTAAAAGCCACTAATCAGAGATAAAAATTTAACAATTTTGCTTTGAGACTACAATCAGTCATTTGTAGGCAGATCATTGTAGAAAATGTGAACAAACCTACATGGATATTCTTAATTGAATTTCAGTTAGAAAAACATGCATATGGTCCACGTATTGCAGTCCTTTTTTAAAGGACAGCAACTTGTTTCTTTAAAATAAAACAACGTCAAATTTTCTTTTAATTCTACGAACATTTCTTTTAGGAAAGGAAGCGTTAATGATAAGCGAGTTTCAACTGTCTTGGAAAATCGAAGACAAAGAGCAGCTGATCCACAGAGAGCAATATTATGAGAGTGAGACTGGTAATTTTGTTAAGTTAAATGTTAACCAAAAATGAGACTCTTCTTGAAAAAAAGTACATGGGGGCATTTATTTTAAGACAGTCGTGTAACATGTCCTTTTTGATAGTATTTATATTTAACAAATACTGAATTCATTTTCTTATGCATTTTAACGAGAAAACAGGCAGTCTCTTTTTAAAAAAATCAATTTAGAATACAAAATGAGGTCAAGTATAAAAAGAACCTTGAACTTTCTTTACAGACGTAGTAAAAGAAGTCAAAGAAATATATTATTCTTGCGAAAGTTTTCCTCATTTCCAGTATGTATATAGACTTATTAGGCAGTTTGCACATGAATCATGCGAGGAAAAGCTTGTAAAAAGCCAAGTGGACTACTCTATATTTCATCACGAGTGTCCTCAAATAAAACTAAGAGTCTCTGGAGACACTAGAAAAGAAAACTTGAGACTTCTATCAAAACGAAAAGGTATGTAAATTTAAAATTTGGGTTTTAATTGTTTTTATAAACTAAAGCAAATTATATTAATAGGATATCTTTTTTTCTTCCTAACGATTATTTTTAAAAAAAATTTTTTTAGCTTAAAAACATCATATATAGCTTTAAGTTTTTGCATATAATACATTACCCTGTTTTCTTTTCTTTTCAGTATATCAAGATAATGTCTAATAATGATAATGAGTAATAGTAACTGTATTTAATTAATTTCATGAAATTGATTGAGCATCTTTTTTTCTTCAGGTATTTTACTTTCAGGGAATAAAAGTACATGGAAAAATCATGGAAAGTTTTGGGAAGCAAGTGTTCATGTCTTCTTTGAATTCAAATGTGATCAACAGGTATTATTACATCTGTATCATAATACATTGCATATGGCAAATAAAAATTGTCAAATTTACCAATGTTTACAATAAAACACATAAGAAAGGCTAGCTTCTACAAAGACTGAGACTGAAATACTTCATATTTGTTTTAGGCACCACTCCCATTTGAGGGGCTACATGCATCTTCCCTCAATCAAGTTGTCTATGTTAAACATGCTTGTGAAAGGGAACTGGAAAGTCCACCGACGTATGTTCATATCACTGAACATAGGAAGGACAGTGTTCGAGAAGCGATTACAAAATGTCTTGAAGCACCTCTGTGTTCATTTCTAAAACATATTAGAAAAATCTTCGACATTTCAGAAGCGGATTCTAGATTAGTAGAAGAAGCAACATCACTAATAAAATTGTTAAAAAGATGGGATACGGACTTCAATATACCAGTTTCTCAAAACCAGCAGCCAAATTATAAACATGGAGTTCCACGAGAAATTTATGATCATTTAAGCAGGTTAAAATTCTAGTATAAAAGTTAATATCAAATGGTAATTTCGGATTTCTTATCTTTATTTATCGTAATTCAATTTCAAGATTTTTCTTTTTTTTACAGAAGACGGGGAGTGAATGCTTTTGGACTTTGGAGAAATGGAAATCTGAAAGTTTTTGTTGAAGATGCAATGCTAGTAGACGCACTCGAAGCAGAACTAGAGAATATTGACGGAGTATTTTTCCGCAAAACCAAACTTAAAATTCTTGCAAACAATATCACATTTAACATATGTTTAAAACAAGGCGATGAAATATTTCGCAAAAATGATAATACAACTCATTCGTCGAACTTAGGTGAAAGCACATCACATGCAACTATAGGTGCTTTTGTGAGAAATAAGGAAACATTCGAGGACATATATATTTTAACATGTGGACATGTTTTCCCGTGTCTTGATATGCCTGCTTATGGCAAATTGAAAGAACCTTCTGTATCTTGTAAAATCGGATCTTGTATATTTACTAATCCTTCGGGAATACATAATTTTATTGATTTTTCTGTTGTTAAAGTAGATAGTGATAACTACATCAAAGAAAACTGCGAGCTTGCTTTCATGCGATCCGAGAAACAAAAATGTAATGCAGCAGTGTATACTGAATCTTTAGAAAATACAATGGACTACGTCCATAAAAAAGGCGCGACAACAGGTTGGACAGACGGTCGCATTCAGTGCTACAGCTTTGTGGTAAAAAGGTTTGGTAACAGAGATGATGTGTTCCTTGTCCTAGGAAAAGGCGGGAAATTTTGCGAGCCAGGGGATAGTGGGTCCATAGTTTTTGCACCTGATAATTCAGTTGATCAAGAAAATGTTCATATTCTTGGCATGCTTATGGGAACCGTGCGCAGCCTCAATGCTGACGATGATAACGATTCCGAGACCACGCCAGAAGCCACGCAAGATAAGGACTCTCGGTTAGAAGAAAGACCAGAAGAAGTGAGCGAAGACAGTGAAGGGGCCTTTGCATCTTTGGGCAGTTTTGATCAAGGAGACGACGATAATTTGAGGAGACTATCACGCGATGAATTGGCTGTCTGTTTCCGAATGGACTCTGCACTAAACCTACTGAAAGAAAAGAAGAATCTAGAAGTTGAGTTTGAAAAAGTTTCGATGTCCTCAGATGAAAGTGATTTATTTTGAAGGAAATTGAACATTGATTAAGTATGTTTGATATTCTGTAATCATTATATTTTTTTTAGAATATTTTTCCAGTTATATGCGTGCCATTTATTAATGTGTAAATATTTGCTTTCAATTTTCTTTGTTTTTCTATTTACCTGGTATCTTTAATTGATATGTGTGTTTCAATGTGTGTTACACTGTAACTTTAAGGAAAATTAAAGCAACACAATCGAATATTTATGTTCTCGTTTAAATTCGGGATGGTATTAAAATTAATATTGAGATAAAGAACATCAATCAAGCTTAAGATCATTGAGACAATACCGAACGGGAGCAGAATTAACAAAGACCTTTACAAATGATACAAATCTTAATAATGGAACTGGTAGACCGGCCACACCCACCGTGAGCTCCCTGTCATAATCAAGAAAAAAAATTAATCCTTAGTCAATTCAGAAAGTAAAGAATGACCTAACGTTTAGTATGAGGAATATCCGTCTTTGCTGATAAGGCCATTGTGACGACCAAAAACAATGGCAAAACGACATATTCTTGATATTCTAGTTTTATCAAATTGTTTTGTCGGTAGCTTTTCCCGTTTTAATTTTCTTTCGAAGATAAGTTCTTGTATGTCAAATCAGTTGTGGACATAAAGTACATATGCATTTGATAAAGATGTATGGCTACATAAAAAAGGAAGTTGATCAGAGAAAAATGAAGTCATTACATTAAAGTTTTCTTTTACCATTAATGTCCTTTCTAGTAAAATATCCTAATATGGAACACTTGTCTCGAAGAAATGATATTAAATATTTTTCTTTCCCTAAAAAAAAAACTATAGTAAACTATAGTTAACTATAGTTTACTATAGTAAATCAAAGTTCCAAAGTTTTCACCATAGTAAATCAAAGTTCCAAAGTTTTTACCATAGTAAATCAAAGTTCCAAAGTTTTCCCATATTAAATCAAAGTTCCAAAGTTTTTACTATAGTAAATCAAAGTTCCAAAGTTTTCACCATAGTAAATCAAAGTTCCAAAGTTTTCGCCATAGTAAATCAAAGTTCCAAAGTTCTCGCCACAGTAAATCAAAGTTCTAAAGTTTCAGGATAGTAAATCAAAGTTTCAAAGTTTATAACTTAGTTTTTCAAAGTTCCAAAGTTTTTACTATAATAGTTAAACAAAGTTCAAAAGTTTTTACTATAGTAAATCAAAGTTCCAATGTTTTTTTGTAGTTACTTTAACAACTTCAATATTTTAATTATTAATATAATTATTTATAATTAAAATTAAATATATTTAAATAAATACTGCTTATTTATCGATGAAAGAGACTATTTTTACATTAAAACAATTTCTTGTACTTTGTTCTATTTGGGGGCCGATTTGGGTTTTTGAAAAAAAAATTCTGAAGTTTTAATGAATTTTAAACTTGAAATTTATATAATGTACAGAATGGGAAGCAAAACCATAATCTTAAGGGTTTATAGTGCTTAATCAAAGTACCAAAGTTTTCACTATAGTAAATCAAAGTTCCAAGGTTTTTACTATAGTAAATCAAAGTTCCAAAAGTTTTCACCATAGTAAATCAAAGTTCCAAAGTTTTCACCATAGTAAATCAAAGTTCCAAAGTTTTCACCATAGTAAATCAAAGTTCCAAAGTTTTCACCATAGTAAATCAAAGTTCAAAAGTTATAACTTTGGTACTATAGTTAACTATAGTAAACTATAGTTAACTATAGTTTACTATAGTATCTTTTTGTTAGGGTTGATTCATGTAAATCTCAAAAGAAGACTTTTTAAATTATGCCCAAGTATACTAGTACTTGAAAAAAATAATTTATATTATATAATATTGTCTGTTTCGTATGAATACAAAAAAGGTCTGCTTTTCAAGAGAAACTATTAAAATCCATTATAGGTATTCTAAATAGTTGGAGGTCTTGATCTCAATCAATCCTCAAGTTTCCTGCTTCTTTACATCACATAACAGGGTTCGACACCAACCTTTTTACCTTGGTGGACCGAAGTACACTAAGCTTATCAACAATTATCGGTGGACCTTCATGTTGTACCATGCACAATTAGGAAACTTAAACGTTTCCCCATCCTGACAGCAGATCTCTCTTTCATTGATGATTTACCACGACATCCTCATCTCTTGATATTGTATCAAGACGAAAATAGTTTAATGTTCTGTTTTGGACTTCTTTAAAGTTTTATTTACATGTATCAATGACCGCTGCAGGCACGTAGCAAAAGGGGGAGGGGGCAGCCCCCCCCCCCCGCCCACTTTTTTTGACAACACTACTTTTACTATTGGAAATATACATTAAAAGTCTGTTTGCCCCCCCTTTATACTTAGGTAAAGTAATATGAATGAAATATAAGCTTCAAAAATTGGATATGGAAAGGAATTGGTAGTGAAAAAAGTTTGCCCCCCTCCCCCCACGAATCAGGATTTTCGACTTTGAGGGAAAAAAATATTGGTTTTTTTTTAACTTTTTTTTTTTTTTTGGGGGGGGGGGGGGGCTTTTCAACTTTTTTCAGGTAAGTAAAAAAAAATTTCTGTGGCTGCCCGCCCCCTTTCAAAATCGATGCTACGTGCATGCGCTCTCTGTGACATTCGCAAAAGAAATATGAAAGCACCAACTGTTCAAAGGTTATGACCAAGGTGAACGATTGGTAAATTTTTGCAGAAGTGATTATACCTCAAAGGTCAAAGTTGTCGATATTCAAGATGTCCTTATCACAAGAATACACATGTGAAATAGGAAAACCATAGTTTCAACACACCAAACATTATGGGCAAAGTTTTTGCAACAGCTAAACAGAAGGATGGACAGGGAAAAAACTGTAATTATATTCCAAAATTTTGTATTACTGGTGCATAGAAATTCATGTAATGTACGAGGGGTTATCAGAAAGTTCGTGGACAAGCGTCATAAATTTAAAACCGTTTTAGGTACATCAATGAATTTTAATGGCAATCATCGGCAAACGCCGTCATTTTTACCGGAAGTGCCCTGTTATACATCTAAATCCTTAAAATATCTAGTAAGCATCATCTTTTCTTTCTACAGAATAAACCATAAATTATAAATTTTGTATTTTAATAAATTAGTAATGTTTTTGTAAGCAATGGTATGTCCAGGCGGCGCAACCCCGAACATAACGGTTTTGCGACCTATGTGTAACTGAGAAAACTGTTTTAAAAATCACTTTACTTCAGGTATGTGTCGGGACACAATTGATCCATAAAATATAAAATTTTCACTTTATTCTGGAAGTTCTATGAAATGTTATCGAATCGTAATTTTTACACGGAATGTCCAAACGAATGAGGCCTTGAAAATGACGTTTTAAGAAGAAAGGGGTTTCCGTTTCCAACATTCTATAAAGTTTTGCCCCTGAAAAAACTGGAATAGACCTAAAATTTGTTAAAACTGGCTACAGAGAAATAATATGCATCCAGAGTACTTGTCTTTTTTATGTCAAAATAGTTTCAGATAGAAAAGGGATACACAGTTGATGTTGATTTGCAGTCAAGGTGTGAAAAATCAATCTCGTCAAAAAATGACGTTGATCATGTGTTGTAGATATTCAACTCCAAAAAGCAACAATGCCGGCACAGTCAAGCGAGGATCTCTCCAAGTGTATTAATCCATTTGGAATATTATATTCATTGAAGGCCACTGTTCATGACATTGGAAAATCATATAAACAAGGCAGGTTTAACTCTTACTCAGCTCCAGGGAATCTCATCAAAACAGTGTATGAGGTAGAAGAAGCGGGCATTGAAAAAACATAGACGTTAGCGGACGTCATGAAAATAAACGACAACAGCGCCGGGTGATCATATACTGTCGTTTTCACTTTATAATAATTTGGCAAAAAATGAACGTATGAGGCTAAAATTTTCACCATTTCTTTTTTTTTTGTTGCTTTATGTTCCATAATTTTTTTAAAAGCAGACTCTATAGTACTAATTTTATAGCCTCAGTCCTCGAACTTTTTGATAACCCCTCCTAGTTAGTGTTACCAATATTTTATCTGTCTTCACCATACACTTGTCTATCTATTACAATGAAACACCACAATACTTAATTCAAATTAGCAATGTATTTATTTAACAGACAAAAGATTTATCACAGTATTAAGAATGTTTTATAGTTATTCATACATAGTTCATCAAAGCATGGCAAGGCAGCTAATAATAGTCATAGTCACACATTCACAGAATTTCAACAATTTCTTTGAAAATTGAATATTTATGAAATAACCATAGTTTTGAATGGTCAATATTCTACTCCTAGATAAACATTCATGACACTTTCAAATTCAGTGATTGTGAAGAATTAAAAAAATAATTTTAAGGTGAACTTGGTGTGGCTATTAATATCACAGTATCTTCATTCATTTAAAAATATATAATTATGACAAAAACAAAATAAAATAAATATAAAATATTTATAAACATAACATCTGCACAATTCTCAAATTGTTTTCAAAAAAGATCACAATACTTCTTGAAATACTGATTAAAAAAAAAATAAGTATAATATCAAGATAATCAAAATAATATTAGTTTTCATAAAAACTTTAATGACATTGTACAGGTATTAATCTTGAATGAAACAAGTTAAACTGAGCAATGAATGGACGGCTCTTTTCAAATCAAAAAAAGCTATCTTTAAAAAATTTTTTATGTGTTTAACAAAAACAAGAAGTTTTTAAACTACCAAAAACATTTACATAGTTAGCACTATTGTAAACTTTCAAGAATAAGTTCTCTTATGCATATTTTGTTTTTTATTAATAACATATTTAACAAACAAGCAAACAAGACTCCATTCCAAAATAAAACAAAGTAGCCTGGATTTTTCATATTTGACCTTTAAGGTCAATGTTAATCAATTACTAGGCTAATAAACAATGTTGCTAAATGTGTCAACCAAAATACAAACTTCAAAATTCATAGTCTAGCCATGCCTATTTCACATTACTCACTTCAAAAGTTTAACTAGAAGGTCATGCATGTAAAAAAAATCAATCAATCACATGAAACTATTCACCCTCAAAAAGTATTATCCTTCATCAACTAAAATAGTCCATCATGTCAGAAAGCCAGCATCTATTGTAATTGCTGAAGTATATTTCAGCAAAATTCCACAGAGAAAAGAAGTATCGGATCCATTCATTCAAGCTTTAAGATGTTGCTTAGTACATGTGAACTGCTTGTCAATTTTTTGTCTATTTCAGTCTGTTTTTTTTTCTATATTTGTCTATTTCAGTGGTGATATGACCTCCCTAATGTGGGTGTTGGGGGTAGGAGACCCTCGTAATGATGACCCTGGGGGGCTCCTTGGGGGTTCTACAAAATAAAGAGGTAAATCAGACAATGCTCACTGACCAAACACTTCAATATAAGAGGGTTGTCCAAAAAGTTCATGGACAATGAGGTCTTTGTTAGAATAAATGGTTCTATATAAATCTATTGTATATCAAAATATTTCTTGTGAAAAAACAAGTCAGAATGATTTAATTTTTATTGAGGATTAACCTACATGATGAAAAGAGAAAGAGAGACAAAGCATTTTGGGGAAACAGTTGATCATGGGTGTCTCCAATGTCAAAATCTCGAATATCCTGGATATGTCAATGAAATGTGGATCTTCCAATCAATGTTTTTTTTAAACTGTTTAACCCCTAATATCTCAAATAATTTTATATCTCAAGGTTTTTTCTCAGCCCTTATCAAATTTGATGTAAAGAGTAAATTTATACATAACATGTATGTGTGGCATCAATGCTCATTCATTAAACACTTAAAAATTGATTTTCACCTACTACCTTTAATTTTCTCATTAAGAAAAAAGAAAAAGGCAAAGCATTTTGGTGATTTTTCGCTTACCTTTAAAGGGTCCCTGTTCTATTGTGTCTTGGGTGGAGATAGGAGGTAAAGGAGGGGTGCTGGGTATGGAGTGTCGGTTTGACATCTCAGACTCGTTGAGTCGTACTCGCTTGTTTCCCGCACTGTTGGAGGTGATTGAGCGAGATACAGGGGTGGTCGTTGGAACTTCCTTTGTACCTAGAGGAATAGAATTTCAATAATTTTTTTTAATAACTTCACTTGATGACTATACTGACTCACTTTTTTCTTTTTACAGTCTTGGAATTGTATCACCACTTTTCTCACAATTATGCACTCAAAGTTACTTATTAAAAGTTGTTTTCTATGTTATTGGCCTTGAGACAATTTTCATTTCATCAAAGTAATAAATCTGATCGGCAATCACATAATTTGTCTACAAATAGCTTACCAGTAAATGACCTTGGTCGTGTGGAGTTGACCATTGGTCGGTTGACAGTGACGTAGGATCTTAAGTTGTTCTGTGAGGCGTTTATCAACCTGTCATCAGTCAGGCCTGGGGATCCATACTTAGAACTGAAAATAAAACAAGGATTCAAAATCAACTCAAGATCATCCAAATGTTGATTGTAATTTTTAAATCTTCAAAATATGTACAATTTCTGTCAGTTGTTTTACTATGTTTTCTCTCAAGAAGAGGCATAACCAGCAGCCAAATGAATGCTTTCAATTCGAAAAACTTGCAATTTAGAAAGGGCCAATCAAAATCTTTTGCTCTGATATTACCTGATAGTATTTTGGCCAATCAGCATTCTGTTTATATCAAGCTCTAGGATTCGAGGTGTATTCATGGCATTCAGATCAGAAGGGTCTCCCCTAGCCAAAGAAGTGTTCATCTGAAAATAATGAAAGGAAAAGCATTATTAATCTCCAGTCATACTGAATCCAAAACGTATTCCTCCGCAAATTTTCTAGATCGTCAATAGCAAGTATTGTTCATTCTAATTAAGTGAAATTCCTCTTTGTTGAAGAATTTTTTAAGAAAATTATTGGAAATGAAAATGAACAATTAATAAATCCATTTGTTACTTACATTCCATGTCTGTCGTTGTACTGCAGTATTAAAATTAGCCAGTGCAGGGGACCCCATCAGTCCCGTCTCGTCCCCCTCAAGGGGGCGGGGAATCTCCCTCCTGAAAAACGCCTGCTGTGGGGGGTCACTTGTCTGGTAAGAAAAAAAATAATTTTAATATAAATATCTCATCAAAATAAGGTGTCGTAAAAATAAAATGTTCTACAGAATTTCCTTGAAGGAAATCCTTTTAAGTTTTTAATATGTACATGTATCCAACTTCTATTTTTTAATTAATATCGTAATTATCAGTGCGTTATGGTTTCCATTTATTCCCTTACTTGTTGTATCTGTCGAGTCAGACCCCTGATGTTGGAGGCGGGGGTGGGGGCGGGGGCGAAAGAGCTGAACTCTCGTGAGGGGGAGATAACTCTGTGTGGGCGTGTTGGACGACTCAGTTTACTGGCGTACCTCTCCTTAATCTCCCTGTAAAAACAGAACAATAAAGCTATGTCAGATTTCTCCATGTGTTAGTCCAGCTGGTAAAATTACGTATAAGAATTCCTTACAAGTTACAATTAGATTTTCTCCATGTATTATCCAATAGAATAAAACCATTTATTTTATAATTCCTTACAATTTTTGTTTTCAATTTATTTCATGACCATCATGATCTAGCACCTATTGAATTATGAACAATAGAGTGAAATTCTTGTTAAAATTATGTTTTAGAAGGTTACAGGTTCTATATGTGTATATTTTTCTGAATAAAACAAAAGTTGATATATTGTATTTGCCATGCAATGAGAAGTAACTGATATGTGCAACATTAGTTTATAATATCATGGTTGACAGGATGAACCGAGTCAATTTAGTGCATAAACATGCATGGACTACAAACATTAATTTTTCTTGATCTTTTGTATGCAAATGAAGGTACATAAAAAGAAATGCAGGTTACTATTTGTTTTTCAGATTTTTTTCTTTTGTTGGAAAATGTGACATTCATTGTGAATCATGCCAGAGATATGATTTCATATCATGTGTACAAATGGTCATACTTGTGCTAGACTTCATATTTGTGTGAATGCTTTATCATTTTTGTGACAGGAAACAAACTGCAGAATGATATTAAATATTTCTGCTTCACAGTAATTACCGTTCCAAATTCAGTGTTCCTACTGTGTATCTGTTTAATTTCAATTTCAAATTTTATTATCTTATCTTTAAAGGGTTTTTATCACGCATAGAAATTTCTTAAAAATTAAACACTATTATATTCTTGAAACATATAATTATCGTTTAATCATAAAATAATGCTTTAAACTGTCGTATTTAAGCCATAATACGTCCGTAATGTAGGGTCTTCAGATTGAAAATCTCCACTAATTAGATAGGGGTCACGTGGTACTGAAACGTCATAGGTGTCAATGGGCAATTAGACCTCGTAAAGCGTATCGTAAGAAAACATCTATACCGTATAGATATTTGCCTGAAATAAAAAGAATACACCACTAGGTTGAAAGAAATTTTGATATTGACAATATTACTTTGGCTATGGATGCTCAATCTTATATGTTTTAACTTCTACAGCATAAAAATAAACACACCGTGAAAAGAGGAGAAGGCATTGAAGACGAAGCCGTTGACAACTCCTGTGGCTTCGACTAAATAGATCGAATTATTAACCTTTGACTTCTTAAATAATTATAAAAATGGTCATACGTTTTCTTTCTTCGTTATTTTAATAAATTATACATAAACAGATCTTGTGTATCTTCTATCTGTTCCAGCAATGAACATCATTTGATAGAAAGGACACTTCGATATTCAATGGGCCGTACGCAATGGTACGCCATTACGAGCTTCACAACACTAGTCTTTGTGCATTAAATGCATATTGATTTTTTTTTTTTGAAAAAAAATACTATTTCCATTAAATATATATTTTATATAATACAGAAAAATTTTGATCGTACATAAACCAATGCTCTGAATATATAGACAAATCCTCGCACCGACCAAGTCCCTGGCAGGTAAAAGAAACTTCCTAAAACCTTTCCTGTGCTGATTTTTCATCTAAACGCCACAAATTATTTATAAATATCTATTGATTAACCAATTATCATTTCTTAATTACTAGTAGGGTTTATAGACGAAGCCATTGGGTCGTTTTGTAAACACAATAAGTACTTCGCTTGAGCAGGACTGACACCTATGACGTCAGAGCAATGGCGCGCAACATCGGCGATCAAAATATGCATATTGAGAAATTTAAACTTTGAATCTCTGAAACAACCAAAATATTAATTTTCTAACCAAAAAATTTTGATGGATGATTTTAATAGCATATAAACTTTGTTATATCAAAAAATCATGATGCGTGATAAAAACCCTTTAATATATCACCTTCAGAACCATTATAACCAGATCACAAAGCTGGGTATATACAGAATCTATTATATATTTTTATCATATTATCAAAAATGAAATGATACTGAACAAAATTTTATTAATACATGGATATAATTTGCATTTTTGTTAGAATCAAAAGCATTTAATCAAATGATACATGGTATTTTAATTATTTATGATATTTTGATTTCTTCATGCATCTTACGCCAACAATTCAGTATAATCAACGTCAAGTGGACTGTGTGAACAAAAATGTATATTAAAAAATTAGTTCCCATTACTACATATAGCTATTAGACATTAACAATTTATCACTGAAAAAAAAATATAGGTAAAAAATTAATTATGATAATACTTGAACAGAATATATATATCATACCTTGTTAACAATTTACCAGAAATTATTCTAGATTACCATTATTCTTTCATCATAATTTGTTTTAATACACTTTAGCAACCAAATAAGGGAATCGCAACAGTGAATGGTCAAAACGTTACACTCTTTTTCTTAGGTATTAGCATTTATTTTTTTATTTTGTATTTAGTATTTCCTCTCACCAACCTCTCTCTTGTACATGTGTATGATACGCTTTTCCAGCTACCTCCCTTGTACCAGTTTTAAAATAATAAAAGTGGTTCTATTTACCTCCCCCTGTATGAGTACATGGGTTTGATGAGGAATATCCCAGATTCCTGCTCTATAGAATCTAATGTCTCCATCAAGAGATTGGCAAGACGTAGACGCTCTGATCCCATACCATCCATCTTGTCTGCCCAACGCTTAGCTCTCTGTAGAAATAGGATTGGTCAAGTCAATCATTGTGTGCACTTATCAAGTTACAGTTTAACTTCAAATTTGATTCCTTTGAAAATTTAAAGTCACATGCAAGAATTTTTTTTTTATAAAAATTATACTTGAAATTAAGTGGGTTAAGATAAGTCTTTTTATGGAAGGTATATCAATGCTTATAATTACCTTATTCTGCAGACCTTCCATTTTGTCCAAAATTTCGAAAACATTTTCATCCAAACTTTTACTCTGTTTAACATGTTCTGAAAAACCAAAAACATACAGGTAACTCTTGATGGCTCGAACTTTGATCTCTCGAAGTTCTTGATCGCTCGAAGTGAGTCTCCGGTCCCGAAATTTTTCCCTATATAACTAAGCAAATTTACTCTTGATTTCTCGAACTCTTGATCTCTCGAAACCCTTGATCTCTCGAAGTAAAATTGCAGTCCCGCTGTGCATATTCTATTGGAATTCACCCTTGATACCTCGAAGTGGCTATGTGTATACAAAGTTACATAATTAGCAACTTTACCTGGACATTTAATGACCCCAGGCAGAAGACGCGGGTCTCGAGAAACGGGATGTTTATTCAGGTGACACTTATTCTACAAGGTGATAATTGATTTATAATTAATCTTATGGTGCCTATATGCTATCAAAATAATTATCATCGTCTGTATTACGATAATTCAGAAACGTAGTGTCGCTGAGAAACTGTAATTGCAGATTACGAGACGAAACAATTAATGAATTAAATTTTTATTTCGAATCAGTTTCAAAGTTTAACGAAATATGAAAATTCAGAAACAGCCTCGCTGTCAATATGACGACTTTTTGTGGACAAATACATACAGAATTTCGTTAAATCAATGCACATGTTTGGAAAAGTCACAATGCTATGTACCACGCGACGCTGGTCTATGCCGTTTTCATATAACGAATGAGTAGAATGATATCCGTATGCTAAAAAAAAAATTTAGGGCAAACTGACCATGGTTCGGACGGTTCTTGTTTTGCTTACAAGCAATAAGCTGTTGTTCCGAGTGACATTGGTCTAGACTCTTACTATCAACTGGGAAGTGTTTCGGAACCTTTCGGGTTTTTTTAATTGTCAATATATCACCAAAACACTAAATTACTCTGTTCCAACTAGAAGTTAAACTCATCAAGCGATTTTTACCATGGTTCGAACGTATCTGACCAAGGTTCGGACATGATAATATACAGTAAACAAATGTTGTTGTTTTTTTTAAATAAGATATGCAATATTTACAGGCTCGTAGTAGCGAGAGCCCCCCCCCCCTTTTTCTAAAACATAACATTTTTCTAATGAAATATAAAATTATAGATATTCATTGAAAGTTGCCCCTTCTTTTGTTGTAGCATTGATACATCTTAGTGTTTGGTAATGCATTCCGGAATTTGATAACATTTAAAAGTGAAAGAAAGTTTGACCCGCTTTCGAGTTTGGACCATTTTCTTTATTTATTTATACAAAATTTTATTCACATAAGTGAATGGGATTGGGCAGCAGGCAAAGCCTATTTTAGCCCTCTCCCTACAAGGTCAAAATGAACACACAATATATAGATATAAAAATAAATAGACAAACATAGTAACAAAAACAAAAGAACAAAAACAAAAGAGAAAAAAAAAGTAGAAAGAGAGAGAAAAAATAAATTTACAATGAAATACATGTACCGGTTATAAAGTGTTGGCATGAGTAACATACATTACAATTCAAATAAAACGTTTGGTTGCTGCGATAAAAGCATGTACTGCTTCAAATATTTGAGTATTAATATTTAGTCCATGATTGGGACTACCATACAAAAGTAAATCAAGTTCATGAGTTTGATCACAATCAATAATATTTTGAATTGTTTGGAAAAGTACATTTCTTGGAGAGTTATATTTTGGACAAGCAAAAAAATAATGATGAGCATCTTCAACAGAGTCAATACAGTATTCACACATTGGTGTTTCTGATAAAAATTGGTTATATAAGTCTGCCTTTAAATTACTTGCATTATTTCGCAATTGGCAATGTATTATATTGTACTTTCTTATTCCAAAATGATAAATTTCCTTACCTTTTTTACAATAATAAGAATTTAAAAGACTTTTAAATGAAGATATTCCAGGGGCATTTTCATTTTCTTTGGGGTCGTTCCTTTGCTTGATTTTTTTTTTGATTTTTCTTTTCTTGTCAAAGTTTTATCACATAAGTTGTTTATTTTATTTTATTTTTTCTGATTTCTCTCCCAAATCCTTCGAAATCGATAGTACGTGTCTGATTTCTTTCAAATACTACATATAGAGCCGCATGGTATAATAAGAAACCTCCAATAAGATTTTAATCATATCTTTTCCATTCCTAATAAAAAACTGTTTTTTTTATCATTTTAAACTAGATCTCTTTTTCTTTATCTATCTTTCCCCCTTTTTGTGTTCTAGTTTGTCTTTATAAGTATCAAATGACGTATGGTGACAAAAGTTTCGTCATTTTGGGGTTATATCGCAGTTTCAACTTCAGTAAGAAATCATCGCCGTAGTCAGCGGTATCAACTCTGATAACTACGTTTTGAGAGAGCTTCAAGCAACTGATAATATTTTGAGTTCGTCTGTAATTTGCAATGAAAATACACTGAAAATTATTATTAAAGAAACCATTTCTATTGCTTGATCACCCCTCCAATTTTCTTCGACTGTAACCTCAAATATGTCGAAGGTTTCCTCCAAAAAACGAGACTGAGATTGTGGAATTTAAAATATAATTGTATTTAAATTTTATTTATTTCGCTAGTTCTTGCTCTCTCAATGCATATTTGGAAGGCCATGTTTCACTCGAAATCACCATTTTGTTTCAAATACCACCGCATATTCCAGCAAAACAAATATACACTAGTTTTGCTCTAGAAGATCTGATTTCTTTGTTTGCAAGTTCGTGTTCTGTACTCAGCTAGATTCAATCTTTTCGTCTTCTTCAAGGGAAAGTTTGGGCTTGGCATCGTCTCTTGCTTAATGGTACTAAGAGGGATTCGTATAGGTATAGATCTATACCATTTCTAGTATTGTGACAAGGTATCGTGTGTTACAAAGTAACACCCCCTCTCCTCGAATATATACCTGAGGTCCAAGGATTTTGTTTAATGACATGCTGACACACCCTTAAGAATTGATCATTGTCAGGATAACCTTTATCCTTTTGTTTTTGTTTCCATAAAAAAAGAAATGAAAAATATCTGTTTTCTGGGGTTTTTTTTAAATTACAAACAATGAGTTTTAAATTATTACTTTTGGGCTGTCGACAAGTTGTTCGAATTGAAATGCAATTTATTTTTGCTCGGGGTGATTTCTTCAACTTTCTTCCACCTTTCGCAGGTTGGCTTGATCCTCAGTTAATTTTCGTTCTAAAGAAAGAAAAGACGAATGCGCACGGCGAAGATAAAATCTTTTCTCTACATGTCAGTGTACGATCTTCATAAACTGCAATAGCATCAATACATGTCTTTCTGATTATTGCGTTCATGTTTTGAACAAATAATACACTAGTCATCTAGCACCCAAATACATGTAATGTATATATACTGAGACCATACACATCCATAAGTATGACGTTTTCCATTTTTGTTCTAAGGATTATTATTTCATTGTAAAAGAAATCTACAATTAAGAAGTCTATGTATTAATTAAAGATGTAACCGACACTTGTTCATTTCTAGACCAATAAAAAATTCTTGGAGCTATATAGGAATTTGTTTTAAATGCTAGAAATTTTATAGTATTATTTATGATTAATAAATTGGTTTAAATTTCAATTTATTAAACATCATTTACTCAATCAATTAAATTAATTAATTTTATTATATCAAAAAATTGAAAAATGCATATAATAATATCATATATGTTTGAGGAGCCCATCCTCATTTTGATCGATTGAAAATACCTGTACATATATGTACATTTAAAATATATATATACATTTTTTTTTATAGTTACATGAAGTATGATTTTTTAAAAACAATATTATTATCCGTGTGCTTTGAATATCAATCACGTAATTTATTGACTCTCCGATTTTTTTTTTTTAAATTAGCTTGAACTTTGGTTTCCACAATGTACGAATCATGGTCATCTGGTGTACGAACCTAGGTACATTTAATTTTCAGACTTCGAGGAAGATTTTACAACAAATAAAAAAAAAATAACTTGTACAATTTTTGACTAATAGGAAGGATTAATCATTTAGAAACGCAAAAGAAATAATTCATACTTGTTTAATAAAGTTGAGCCTCATTCACTTGATTTTACTTGCAAGTGTGTGTTTACTTTTCCTTTAAACTACTGACGTAAAACAAACTACACATGCCCTAAAATCGTAGCGCCATCACTAAGTATCGAGTCACGTGATAAACACGGGGTGTTGACTAAATAAAAAATCCGATCGCCGAGATTGAAATATTTCCGTATTATTCTGAAAAACAGATTTATTTAACTGAAAAAAATAAAAGTAAAGTTGTCCGAACCTAGGTCAATTTTTTTGTCTGTCCGAACCATGGTCAGTTTGCCCTAAATACACGACCTGACGATGTACTTTTTTTGCTTTATTCAGTTTAATAAATATTCACTTAAAATACAAAAACATATCGTTGTTTTGTAAAAACCAAGTGTAAAAGGTAAGAACTGCATAAAAATCATTACATCCGGTATGACTAATTTTAAAACCTGTCAAACAAACCCGGAAAAATCCGGACTCTTGAAAACTCGAACTCTTGATCTCTCGAAGTTTTTCCTCGGTCCCGCGGACTTCGAGGTTTCGAGAGTTACCTGTATTTATCTAAGCAACTTGTGCTTCACATATCATTATCTCACTTTTTAAATCTACATATAAAAAGATCCTTTTTATAAACTGCAGGATTCTCTTAAAGCATATAACTGATTGCTTATAGGTGATTTCTGTCTCTCACATTGGTTAAATTTTAATACCAATTTGAAAGTTTTTTTCAGAAGTTAAGTTTATATCCTAACACTTAGTGATGATATATTATGAATAAATAATTAAAGATCCTCTTTACTTTCACTTCTCCTGATCAAAAGTCCTCTCTATTTTCACTTTAGCATTACTCATTATGGAGACAGGACATTTTACCTTCGATCTCCTTCATCCTGCTGTGATGGACGTACTTCCTGACAAGGTGACCCAGTCTTTTGGCTGGAAGACTCACATACTCATCCATGGTTGTTACAGCATCCTATAAAATAACATAACTTATGTAAGAAATCCATGTCAAAATTGAACAAGTCCAATGTATGATCTGATGCTTTGCTGTTTGAACCCTTCTATTCAGGCAAAAGAACAGAGGTCTTGAAAATACTTTGCGCTGTCAGTAATATCACATCTAGCAAGTTGGTCATTGTCAGTACAGTAAAACCCACTTTAGGAAACACTTAAAAGTTAATTTACACTTCAAGAAGAGTTATTTTCATTCCCTGTTGTTTTAAAAAATTAATGTGAAATTAACAGACATAATGAACTGCATTTAAAACAAAGCAGAAATGCCCAATCCTGACACTTTACAGGTTTTACTGTATTGAATCTGTTGTCTATCTTTGATATTAATATTACCTTGTACTTATTGA
Source organism: Saccostrea cuccullata (assembly GCF_032062105.1). NCBI lineage: Eukaryota > Metazoa > Mollusca > Bivalvia > Ostreida > Ostreidae > Saccostrea > Saccostrea cuccullata. The sequence continues at coordinate 45,840 of NW_026931696.1, forward strand.
CATCCAGTTTCTCGTCATTGACCGCCCGCTTCATGATTTTGGCATTCCTCTCAGAATCCAGTCTGGTGAACATAATGGCTGACTCTGGTGGAGCCTGGGGAGTAATGATGATAGTATTAAAGTAGATTGAGCTGTACTATAGTAATTAAAATGTAATTAAAGATATTAAATACTGTACATTGATTCAGAAGTACTCTTTTCTGTGTTAGCACTTCATGATAAATATGCCAGTGTGAAGTGTTGTAGTTCATGTACCTCATGAATCTTCAAAAATTAAATTCATTTCTTATATTTCTAGATTTTTCCCTCTTATCTGATGAAAATATTTCCATTATAATTGTGATGATACTAAAATTCTTACGAGAAAGAACAACAAATAAAATACATACCTGCTGGACTCCGTCAGATGGCGGCCTCTCCTGGCCAGACGCTCTACCAAGGGCATTTAACTCTCGCTGTAACTCGTTAATGGTGTCCTGCATCTCCATCATAACCACAGTGTTGTGTCTGGGGAAATAATAAAAAATATTATCATGCACAAATACTACACTCTGTTAATAAAGTGTAATAAAATCTCAAATTTCATTAGACTCTTCATTGAAATTTAAGACTATAGATAATTTTTGGTGCCATACTTAAAATCATATTAAGGCCATCTTAAAAAAAATTGTTTGGCTGTCCTCTCTCAACTCACGATGGAGAAAAAAAGGGTAGGTAAAAAGTTTTTGAAATTCAAAAACACTTGCCAATGAGATGATCTCCCTTTATAATGGATTGTCCAACCATACACCTCTGTTCTGATATTTCTTTTTTATCAAAATGGCCTGTCTCTGCCTGTATTTAATTTTAGTTGTAATATAATTATATTTACCTCATTTGTTCTTCATGTTTCTTTGACTCCTCATTCAATTGCAGTTGCCTAAAAAATAAAAGCTTATTCTAGGCCATAATAAATAAATTGCTAGATTCTCATCCGAATTTTTTTAAAAATCGAGGCGGGCGGGCGGCTTTTATTTTATATTTTTTATTTTTTCAATTTTGCAGACTTTTTATTGACCTGGTCAATCGGTGTAATTATCTACAATACCCAAATAAAAGTCATAGTAAAGGTTCAGTTATCTCTTACTTCACATCATCTCCAATATTTTTCAACCAATGACCCTTGTTTAAAATATATACGCATGTATTACCGCAATTACCATCTTTTCAGCTGTCAAAATCATGTTGACATTCGCGGGATTTAAAACGAAAGTAGAATGGTAGATGAATACCGATCCCGATCAGAATTAAGACGAAGAAAAACAGAAATAAAAAAAATCGAGGCGGGGGTATAAAATCGGGGCGGGCGGGGATGAGAATCTAGGAATATTTTTATTATGGCCCTATCAAGATTTACCTACAATTATATCAAAACATCATACAAGATAACAAAATTTTTATGCCTGTAAAGTGGGAAATTCTCATTAGTCAAGAACCTTACAATACATCAATTTTGTTTAAAGAAAGCAAATATTCCTTTTCTCTTGACATATAAAGTTAACATTATACATTACCCACCAATAAAGATCCATCCCTGAAAACTTACAATCTCTCATAGTTTTGTTGTAGCTCCTTGAAGGCCTCCTTCTCTGACGAGGCACTTTGGGGGAACCTGGTGGACAGTGAGTGGTTGCTCCCCCTGGTGACGGTCTGACCCCGCCCCGAGTCCGCTGATCTCTCCAGCTGCTGGATGGAGTTACGAGTCTGGTCACGAGACACCATCATTCCGTTAAGTGAGGACACTAAGGGTTCACGCTCGATGTACAACATACTGCTGAGTACACTCATTATCTCCTCCAGAGCTGTAAAATAAGAAGCCTCTCAAATCGATTCATTGCAAAACTAGAACCAACAATTATGATCAGGAATTTGATAAAAAGTCTGCTGAATTTAATCATTGCATTCAGTAAACAAGTTTAGAATAAAAGACATTTTAAGCTCCTCTGTTTTGTTAATTAACAGCAGCATGTTCATTCATACCTCTTAAAGTACATGTATATACAATCTGATATCACATTCATTTAATAATGTAACAAGAGTAAATGTCAAAAATGAATGAAATTATTGCAGGGGTCTGCCCAATGATACTTTGGATCCATCCCTTTTGATATACTTACTATAGTAGACGTTTTTGGTCATGTTCTCCAGTTGGGGCTGTACTTTGCCCTCCATGTCAAACTTGACAGAGTCCAATTCCTGCAACAGCTCACTAGCCTGGAGGAACTCTGAAAGTATTTATGTGAAAGAAGTTGAAGGTAACAAACATTGATTGACCTAAAAATTTTATAAAAATACTAATCTTGAAAGAGGGCATATAACGGACCCACGGAAACTGAGGTGGGATCAGGTGCCAAGGAGGAGTGAGCATCTCCTGTACACCTGTCATTAATAGCTTCACTCTTATAAAATCAAAAGAAAATGGAAGAAAATGAAGAGGAAAGTTCAAAATAGTTTATACCAGCATCCCCCTCCCCCCCCCAAATGGTATCTTGTTATCTAGTTGGACTTTATTAGCCATCCTTTAGGAAAATATAGTGACTGTATAAATGGTTAAATTTTGTTATCTTGAACAACAAGTATTTTTTAAATATATACCAAGGAGATGTCAAAGAAAGCTGACAGCCCAAACCACTTTTTCTTTGTATGCCTTCCTTCTACCCTTCATATTTCCATCTTTTCGTGTATTGGAAATGTAATTTTGATCCTGAATAGTTCAAGATAATAATGTTTGACTGTATGTCTCTTTTGAATTCAACCCCTTCCATTTAGAATGTGCCCATTGAAAAGAATAAGGGCAAAAAAAGAGGAAGGGGGGGGGGGCAAAAATGTATTGATAAACAGTCTGTACATGGGAAATCACTTAGTTCACCCAAAGACAAATTTTGGTTAGAGTTGGTTTTTTTAAGGTTCATAAACCCTCTTGCTCACTCAAATTAAATGCTGCTTGAATCTTAATGATTTTCCAAAAGAAATGTATTTTAATTATTAACAAAATTGAAACAATTATAGCATAGCTTGCGGGGCAAAATTGGACAAAAAACCACATCAACTTGGCAAATTTATAAAGGAATAATAGATTTTAATGTCATTAAGAGTTGTCTCTCTTATCAGAATATCGATGAACCTTACGAGAGATGTAACACCAACCTCTGTCCTGCATGACCCTGGACAAGTTCTCCTTAAAGATGACAATGCCCTCATAAGCCTTGAGGTACTCCCCCACCACTGGATGTTCCGCTAACTTCTTAGACATCGCGGTGCTCTGGCGGCGTGCATCAGGGGGAGGGGAGGTACCCCTATCCTCCATCTCTATCTCTTCTGTAAAAATTAAAGCAAGATTTTTAACAGAAAACTCTGTATGAATAATGGTTATTTGTGCTTAAGAGATCTATCTATATACGTGTAATACATGAAATAATTATTATAGCAAATGACAAATATGCTTCACTGTAAAATGAAGGCTTTTACTTTGCTTTGATCTATAGCACTGTGGTTTTATCAACAGAGAGCTAGAGTTCTGCAG
>NW_026931697.1:0-4949 GCF_032062105.1 Saccostrea cuccullata
TTTTTTTGCTGGGATGTCATCGTTGGAGATGGTGGAAAAAGGATTTGGAGATGGCAGGCTCTTCATCGTTGGAGGACTATAGCAGGCTGGGCATATTGCATTGGAACAACATGCCAACAACGCTGGAGTGGAGGTTTTTTTTGTATTTCTTTGATTAGGTCTCTTTGTTATTTTAGTTCTTACATTACTTTTTGTTTATTTTGTTTCCTATGTTTGTTTTTGTTGTTGTTTTTTTTTTTTTGTTCATTAGGATTTATTAATATTATTTGCTTATTAGGTTGTTATTATAGTTTATTTGTTTATGAGGGTTGTAAAAGTTGTTAATTTTCATGTTTTATTTGTTAATTGTTACGTAATGTTTTTAATGTTTTTGTTAGTTGACATTATTATGTGTTTCAGTTATTTGTTATTGTGGCAGTTATGAGTTTTCGTTGTTAGGAGCTTAAGTTATTTGCTTTTATTGTGATTTTTAATTATTTGTTATTGTTATGAGTGTTATCTATGGAAATGTGATCGTGTGTGTTATTCTTAATTCTTTCATAGGATATGTGAGGAATTCATTTGTAACATTAATTGTGATAAGACAATTGCTTTTTTTTTTTTTGAAGTGAAATGACATTAATGCTCTTTTAGCATAAGATAACACTTGCATTTTGTGCATTATATCAGTGAGTTCAGGAATTTCAATTGTGTATGTGACCAACGTTGGATTTCACAGAGAATGCGTAGGATTGGATCGCTTCATGCATTTTTCTATGGAAATGTGATCGTGTGTGTTATTTTTAATTCTTTCATAGGATGTGAGGAATTCATTTGTAACATTAATTGTGATAAGACAATTGCTTTTTTTTTTTGAAGTGAAATGACATAAATGCTCTTTTAGCATAAGATAACACTTGCATTTTGTGCATTATATCAGTGAGTTCAGGAATTTCAATTGTGTATGTGACCAACGTTGGATTTCACAGAGAATGCGTAGGATTGGATCGCTTCATGCATTTTTCTATGGAAATGTGATCGTGTGTGTTATTCTTAACTCTTTCATAGGATGTGAGGAATTCATTTGTAACATTATTTGTGATAAGACAATTGCTTTTTTTTTTTTTGAAGTGAAATGACATAAATGCTCTTTTAGCATAATATAACACTTGCATTTTGTGCATTATATCAGTGAGTTCAGGAATTTCAATTGTGTATGTGACCAACGTTGGATTTCACAGAGAATGCGTAGGATTGGATCGCTTCATGCATTTTTCTATGGAAATGTGATCGTGTGTGTTATTCTTAATTCTTTCATAGGATGTGAGGAATTCATTTGTAACATTAATTGTGATAAGACAATTGCTTTTTTTTTTTTGAAGTGAAATGACATAAATGCTCTTTTAGCATAAGATAACACTTGCATTTTGTGCATTATATCAGTGAGTTCAGGAATTTCAATTGTGTATGTGACCAACGTTGGATTTCACAGAGAATGTGTAGGATTGGATCGCTTCATGCATTTTTCTATGGAAATGTGATCGTGTGTGTTATTTTTAATTCTTTCATAGGATGTGAGGAATTCATTTGTAACATAAATTGTGATAAGACAATTGTTTTTTTTTTTTTTGAAGTGAAATGACATAAATGCTCTTTTAGCATAAGATAACACTTGCATTTTGTGCATTATATCAGTGAGTTCAGGAATTTCAATTGTGTATGTGACCAACGTTGGATTTCACAGAGAATGCGTAGGATTGGATCGCTTCATGCATTTTTCTATGGAAATGTGATCGTGTGTGTTATTCTTAATTCTTTCATAGGATGTGAGGAATTCATTTGTAACATTAATTGTGATAAGACAATTGCTTTTTTTTTTTTGAAGTGAAATGACATAAATGCTCTTTTAGCATAAGATAACACTTGCATTTTGTGCATAGGAGATGACTCTTGTGTTTATATCAGTGAGTTCAGGAATTTCAATTGTGTATGTGACCAACGTTGGATTTCACAGAGAATGCGTAGGATTGGATCGCTTCATGCATTTTTCTATGGAAATGAGATCGTGTGTGTTATTTTTAATTCTTTCATAGGATGTGAGGAATTCATTTGTAACATAAATTGTGATAAGACAATTGTTTTTTTTTTTTTTGAAGTGAAATGACATAAATGCTCTTTTAGCATAATATAACACTTGCATTTTGTGCATTATATCAGTGAGTTCAGGAATTTCAATTGTGTATGTGACCAACGTTGGATTTCACAGAGAATGCGTAGGATTGGATCGCTTCATGCATTTTTCTATGGAAATGTGATCGTGTGTGTTATTCTTAACTCTTTCATAGGATGTGAGGAATTCATTTGTAACATTATTTGTGATAAGACATTTGTTTTTTTTTTTTTAAGTGAAATGACATAAATGCTCTTTTAGCATAAGATAACACTTGCATTTTGTGCATTATATCAGTGAGTTCAGGAATTTCAATTGTGTATGTGACCAACGTTGGATTTCACAGAGAATGCATAGGATTGGATCGCTTCATGCATTTTTAGCTCACCTCAACGAAGTTGGGGGAGCTTATGTAATACCCTCGGCGTCGGCGTCGGTGTCGGCGTCGGCGTCGGTGTCGGCGTCCACGTCGGCGTCGGCGTCCCAGGTTAAGGTTAAGTTTTTTGGAGCAGTTTTCTTTTTAAGTACTTCTATGTCCTATATTGATTAGACATGCATGGAAGATGGTTCTAGTGTGTTTCATTGTACCAGTCAAAGTTTCAGATGCTGCAATTTCAGCAGAGGAATGACCAGGTTAATGTTTTTGGAGCAGGTTAACATTTTTGGTGCAGTTTTTGGTGTAGGTTTGGTTCCAAGTGAGTCTAATGCCTATGTTGACCAAACTTGCATGGAGGATACATCTAAGGATGGATACAACCAGGCTTGCTTCGGATGCTGAATCTGACCTACATTTTCCGGTTGAGTGAACAGGTTAAAGTTTTTGATGCAGGTTTCATTTTATAAGTAACTATAAGCCCTATGTTGACCAAACTTGCATGGATGATACATCTAAGGATGCATACTTTCGGTCTTGCTTCGGATGCTGAATCTGACCTACATTTTCCAGTTGAGTGAACAGGTTAAAGTTTTTGGTGCATGTTTCATTTGCAAGTAACTATGAGCCCTATGTTGACCAAACTTGCATGTATGATACATCTAAGGATACTGGGCTTGCTTCGGATGCTGAATCTGACCTACATTTTCCGGTTGAGTGAACAGGTTAAAGTTTTTGGTGCATGTTTCATTTCCAAGTAACTATAAGCCTATGTTGACCAAACTTGCATGTATGATACATCTAAGGATGCATACTACTGGACTTGCTCGGATGCTGAATCTGACCTACATTTTCCGGTTGAGTGAACAGGTTAAAGTTTTTGGTGCATGTTTCATTGCAAGTAACTATAAGCCCTATGTTGACCAAACTTGCATGGATGATACATCTAAGGATGCATACTACCGGTCTTTCTTCAGATGCTGAAACTGACCTACAGTTTCTGGTTGAGTGAACAGGTTAAAGTTTTTGGTGCATGTTTCATTTGCAAGTAACTATGAGCCCTATGTTGACCAAACTTGCATGTATGATACATCTAAGGATGCATACTACTGGGCTTGCTTCGGATCCTGAATCTGATGTACATTTTCCGGTTGAGTGAACAGGTTAAAGTTTTTGGAGCATGTTTCATTTGCAAGTAACTATAAGCCCTATGTTGACCAAACTTGCATGTATGATACATCTAAGGATGCATACTACTGGACTTGCTTCGGATGCTGAATCTGACCTACATTTTCCGGTTGAGTGAACAGGTTAAAGTTTTTGGTGCTGCTTTCTTTTCCAGTAACTATAAGCCCTATGTTGACCAAACTTGCATGGATGATACATCTAAGGATACACTCTACCGGCTTTGCTTGGATGCTGCATCTGACCTACATTTTCCGGTTGAGTGAACAGGTGATAGTTTTCATCAAGAGATGAAAATTCTCAAATTTGCTTCAGATGCTGGATATTGATTACATTTTCATGAAGAATAACTAGTTTAAATTTTTTATATAGGTCTATTTCAAAGTATCAGATCAAAATTGCTTAAATATTTTCATTTTTGGAATGTACACTATTTGTTGGTTAATTGTGTGACTTTGCCTTACGTAAAGACAACATTCGTTGAGGTGAGCTCTGTAATCTCTGATTACCTATGTTTCTATGGAAATGTGATCGTGTGTGTTATTTTTAATTCTTTCATAGGATGTGAGGAATTCATTTGTAACATTAATTGTGATAAGAAAATTGCTTTTTTTTTTTTGAAGTGAAATGACATAAATGTTCTTTTAGCATAAGATAACACTTGCATTTTGTGCATTATATCAGTGAGTTCAGGAATTTCAAGTGTGTATGTGACCAACGTTGGATTTCACAGAGAATGCGTAGGATTGGATCGCTTCATGCATTTTTCTATGGAAATGTGATCGTGTGTGTTATTCTTAACTCTTTCATAGGATGTGAGGAATTCATTTGTAACATTATTTGTGATAAGACAATTGCTTTTTTTTTTTTTGAAGTGAAATGACATAAATGTTCTTTTAGCATAATATAACACTTGCATTTTGTGCATTATATGAGTGAGTTCAGGAATTTCAATTGTGTATGTGACCAACATTGGATTTCAGGGAGAATGCGTAGGATTGGATCGCTTCATGCATTTTTCTATGGAAATGTGATCGTGTGTTATTCTTAACTCTTTCATAGGATGTGAGGAATTCATTTGTAACATAAATTGTGATAAGACAATTGTTTTTTTTTTTTTGAAGTGAAATGACATTAATGCTCTTTTAGCATAAGATAACACTTGCATTTTGTGCATTATATCAGTGAGTTCAGGAATTTCAATTGTGTATGTGACCAACGTTGGATTTCACAGAGAATGCG
>NW_026931698.1:0-4910 GCF_032062105.1 Saccostrea cuccullata
ATCGGGTACCACTTTTGGGGAGTACTGTGAGGTTTGGCCCCCGGGTTCCCTGGGTTCTAGACGGGGTCTCCTGCTCTTTGGAGGTCTTGTCTGTAACTGCTGCTGAAGTTGAACGTAAGTTCCACTTTGTCCCAGAGGAATTGTATTGAAGTCGTCTTGTCGTCTGCCTGAGGATCGGGAACCGTCTGGTGTTTATTAAGAAAAGTTTACAGAGATATACATCATTTAGTCGAGAGTTCTAGAAATACACATCAACCACTGTAGGTGTATACATCAGTCACTCTAGAGAAGTGGACAGAGATATACATCAGACATTCTAGAGAAGTGGACAGGGATATACACCAGACACTATAGAGAAGTGGACAGAGATATACATCAGAACACTACAGAGAAGTGGACAGAGATATACATCAGACACTATAGAGAAGTGGACAGAGATATACATCAGACACTATAGAGAAGTGGACAGAGATATACATCAGACACTCTAGAGAAATGGACAGAAATATACACCAGTCACTCTAGAGAAGTGGACAGGGATATACATCGGCCTTTTTTTCACCAATTATCATAAACTCGAGAAATCAATAGAGATTTACATCATTCACTTTAGAGAAAAGACTGGGATATTCATTAGCCATCTTAAGAACTGGAAAAGAATATACATCAGACACTTCACAGAAGAAACAGGCAAAACTTGCAACTACTTTTAAAAAGTGAATAATTATATCTTAGGGCCAAAATATGGAACTAACAAGTTATATCCTACGACCACAATAAGGAACTAACAAGAATGCCTCACAGCCACGGTAGGGTTTACAGACAAATACAGCTCTTTTAGAGAAATGGTCACGTAGAGATTATAGCCTTTCTTTAGAAAAATGAACACACATATAGCTTATATTAAATCTTTAGAAATTGACAGAGATATACTGTACACAGGAAAATTTTCGCCCCTATTTTTTCCTCTTTTTCTCGTCACCCAAAGAACAAAATTTGAATCGGGCAAATTCGATGATAAACGGGAGGAGATGAACAAGATCTAAACCTAAAAATCCTATGAATCAGGACCAGAGCAAAACGGACCTCTTAAACATAAGAGATGGGATTAGGTACATGTACCATGAAGGAGCGAGCAACATCTGCTGACCGATCACAACTGCCGTGTATCCCGTTCATGATCTGGAAGTTCGCTCAGCATTTGACTTAATTAATTAAGGATTGTTTTTGCTGACAAGGTCCAAAGAACTTGCAAAATGACAATTTAAATAAAGCTGTTATATTCTTGTTTCTTAAACTTTTTTGTCAATAAATAAATCTTTTTAAAAAGCGTTTTTACGTAGAGCAAGCTCTAAAAGTTTTAGAGGACCATTTTTTATGCTCTTTTTCATATACTTGTTATTTTAGATTGAACACTGTTCATTATCTTCACCGTTTTTAGCAAATTAAGCAGAAAATGGGGATTATGAAAAGAAGATATGGCTTAGTTAAGTGGTCTACATTTTGGGTCTTATTTCTCTTACAGTAGTGCATATGAAAAGGTATAGAACGTTGCATGTGCACAGAGAGTTAGTGTTAACAGAGTAAATTCAAGTTTTCTGACCTGGATTACCTGTTCCGTTTATTTGACCGGCTTGTTTGAATTAAAACTATAAAAATCGTTGTAGCTTAGATATAATTCGGCTTCGAAAAATAAGCCCAAGGTTATGTCCCCTCATCCTTTGATAAGCTCTCTGCATATTTATTATGTTTTAGCAATTCTTTGTTTGCGTCACATTTTGTTGCACTCTTTAAATACTAGGAAATTCGTTTTTTGTAGATGCCCCGTCTAAAAAGAAGGCTATATCATGTTAAGTCGGATTGTGCGTATAATGTACAATATAGTATCACTCATCATATAATTAAGGGACTCCATCCTAGCCAGGAAGGACAACTCTTTAATTTATAAATTAATTCAAAAATCTAAAAAAATGAAGCTTGAAAATTAAATCTTTTCATGCAACAATTTTTTTTATATGTCTCTCAATGTGTTTCAGGGTTCTTTGAAGTTCACAAAAAAGGGCTGATTAAAAGTGAAAATTTTTTCCCCGTAACAAAATTGTAAAATTACATATATAAGAAATTGATTTCATTTTAATCTAAACATAGATACCAATGTTTACTCACGTGATAAAAAATTAGAAGTGATTTATGGAGCTTTGCAATGACAGGATATTCTTTATACACTTTTTAATTGTAATATGACATGTATAAAAATTGCGGAATTTCTTCAAAAGCCTGAGCCTTTTTATTTAAAGAAAAACATATATAAGTAACGTTATGCATGTGTCTATGGCACATTCCTATACTTTAAACCAACTTTAATTCGCGATGACTTAATTTCGCAATTAAGCGGGGATAAACTAGTTTGCAACGATTAATTTTCGCAGTCTTAGAAAGCCTTATTTTGAGCTGTTGTCAATAGAAACAAAGTCTTAAAGGATTGGTTCTCGGCGAGAAATATTTGGAAATTGCAATGATGAGGCTCTCGCGATACTGTTTTCTTATTATAAAAGTAAATATGCCTTTATTTTGAGACGGTCCCTAAAAAAAAACTACATGGGCGGTAGCTTTCCCCAATCCCGGCATGCTCACTGAAGTCAATGTGAGTAATAATGGTATAAAATCAAAGTACTGAAAGTACTGATAGACGGAGGCTTGGAATGAACATGATTGTTTGTCTCTTTGGGAATTTTTTATTCATATTCTGACCCCAACATTTACTGAATTCCTATTTTCATCAAAAGGACAAACCAATCTAATTGCAATAAACTATATCAATTTCAATTCTTTAGTGACTCGTGGTAAGAGCTTCCTGAAATGTGAGAAAGCCAGAAAGTACTTTAGTATCTCTAACTCTTCAGGACTAAAAGGAGCTGAGATACAAGCATTCAGATATAACAATGCATAGATCTACATGCACATTCAACTTTTAATTAATAGTTCTGTTGTGTTGGGTATGAACATAAAGAAGATCCAAATATTTCCAACATTATGAAAAATATCAAGCAGAACAAACGCCTGTGTGGGTGCAGATCTTGAAATGTACTAAGCTCTACAGGTATTTGTTGTCCAGTGCGCATAAATCCTGACTTCCAAATTCTTACTTGACTGGTGATACCTTTAGAAACATTTGCATCTATAGGTGAAAGTTGACTCCACAAAATATGCCATCTCATTGTTAGTAGTATAAGGAGCCTGGATGGGGTGGTAACTGAGTGCAGGTTTGGAGGGGGATAGGTGGGTCAAGGGAGTGCAGCCCCTGGGGAGGATAGGTGGGTCAAGGGAGTGCAGCCCTGGAGGGGATAGGGGGTTCTAAGGATAGCCGGGTCAATTCAGTACATATGTTGCATCATCTTTTTAGATCTATTGCATCATCTTTTTGATACCTGTTGCATCATCTTTTTGATATCTATTGCATCATCTTTTTTTATACTTGTTGCATCATCTTTTAGATCTATTGCATCATCTTTTTTATACCTGTTGCATCATCTTTCAAACTGGATTTCCTCAAAACATTAACAAATAACACACAAGACCAAAACAAAAGAACACAGCAATTTTATTCAAGTGAAAAAAATACATCAATTTACTTTTTCTTCTTCTTCTGTGCCTTTTCAGTCATCAGGGATAGTTTCCTCTTGTGAGTAGTACTGGGGCCTGGAATCTCTCTGTTGTCTTCCTTTTTCTTTTTTTTTTGTCCCCTTCTTTCACTAAAGGTTTGGTCTGGTGGGTCCCTGAAATCTTGGGTTCTTGAGGCTTTTTCTCTAGTTTTTCTACTTCTTTCACTAACTGGTCTGTCTTCCTTCCTAGTTGGCGAATCTTTTGTATCACTTCTTTTCTAAAATCACCCATATCATTATGAATTTCTGCATGAAACCATTTGATTTTAAAATACTGCACATCAAACTCCTGTCATCTACTCCCCCTCGATCCTGTGTTTCTGTTACTTTCTCTGTTGTATTTTCCTCTGCCATATTTTTCCTTTTTAATTCAGAATGCTAACGAAGAATGAACTTCAATGTCCAGCGCTGGTTTATATACCTTTCTTTCATCATCTTTTTGATCTGTTGCATCATCTTTTTATACCTGTTGCATATCTTTATATATCTATTCATCATCTTTATATATCTATTGCATCATCTTTATATATCTATTGCATCATCTTTTTTTATACCTGTTGCATCATCTTTTTATATCTGTTGCATCATCTGTAAGGACCGTGTGCAAAAAAAATTAGGGCCGTGTGCATAAATATGTTAGACTTACCTTTTATGTACTGTGTAATTTTGTACACAGTCTATCAGCAGCTACCTATGCATTATGACGTCATACACTTGTAAAATTAAAGTTTAGTTTCACTTTTGTTTTAAAAATGAACTTAGATTTTTAGAAAATGTAGGACTATCTTTTTTTTTTTTTCTCTTTTACTATGATGATTTTCTGCGGTCAAGCTTTTCTTGTTTAAAGCTCAATTTCTCTATACCACGAAAATATCCCGATGCATTTTTGCCATGTGTGTTGAGACCGTGTTCATTTTTAAAATCGTTTTTTGACATATTCCACAGGTAATTTTGTGTTTACATTTCCTATGAAGATCATAATTGCATTTAATCATAATTATATGTAAAGTTTTTTTGAATGTAAATGCTGTATTTATCCTCATTTCATGTGATTTTCAGTTGTATAACCAGTGCATTAATAGAGTGCATTTAATATTTCTATGATGGGTCATTCTATAATTGAATTTAAATCAGAACAATGTTCACTAAATGTTGGTAAAATACATGGTATTTTTACATTTCTGTCCCTTTTGTCTTTAAATTATTGCTTTACTTACATTGTAAAATGAGGTTAAAATCACTGAATTG
>NW_026931699.1:0-50039 GCF_032062105.1 Saccostrea cuccullata
CAAAGTGAGGGAAAATCTACAACTGAGTTAGATAAAACTTTCAACTGAGTTAGATAAAACCTACAACAGAGTTAGATAAAACCTACAACAGAGTGAGATAAAACCTACAACAGATTGAGGTAAAATCTACAAAAAAGTTAGATAAAACCTACAAAAGAGTGAAGTAAATTCTACAACAGAGTGAGATAAAACCTACAATTGAGTGAAATAAAGCTTACTACAGAGTGAGATAAAACATACAATAGAGTGAGATAAAGCCTACAACAGAGTGAGATAAATCTACAACAGATTGAGGTAAAATATACAACCGAGTTAGATAAAACCTTCAATACAGTGAAGTAAATTCTACATCAGAGCAAGATAAAACCTACAACAGAGTGAGATAAAACCTACAACTGAGTTGGATGAAACCTACAACAGAGTAAGATAACACCTACAAAAGAGTGAAGTAAATTCTACAACAAGGTGAGTTAAAACTTAAAATAGAGTGAGATAAAACCTAAAACTGAGTGAGATAAAACCTTCAACAGAGGAGGTTAAATCTACAACTGAGTTAGATAAAACCTAGAACAGAGTTAGATAAATCCTACAACAGAGTGAGATAAAACCTACAACAGAATTAGATAAAACCTACAACAGAGTGAAATAAAGCTTACTACAGATTGAGATAAAACCTACAAAAGAGTGAGATAAAACCTACAACAGAGTGAGATAAAACCTACAACAGAGAGATAAAACCTATAACAGAGTGAGATAAAACTTACAACAGATTGAAATAAAACCAACACAGTGAGGTAAAACCTACAACAGAGTTAGATAAAACCTACAATAGAGTGAAATATAACCTACAACTGAGTGAAATAAAACCTACAATAGAGCGAGATAAAACCTACAACAGAGTGAAATAAAACCTACAATAGAGTTAGATTAAACCTTACAACTGAGTTAGATAATACCTACAACAGAGTTAGTTAAAACCTTCAACAGAGTTAGATAAAGGCCGGTATACACGGTAAGATTTGTATTATAAGAACAAAATCTTACTGTGTACACACTCTTAATACAGTGTATCATTAGATTTTTTGAATCTTATAAAACTGTATTAAGAATAGAGCAATGTTCTATTTTCTAATACAAGTCTTAGCTTACCTATCACTTTCAACCAATGACATGTAATGACACTAGGGGTCATCCATTTTTATCATTACTAAAAAAAGCACAAGGTAAATAATAATGATAGACTTTACAAGTAAAAACATCTAAAACCACCTGGCTTAATGGAAAGGGGAAAAGAACTTGTAGAATATATAAAGCAGTGCATAGTATGATGATAGACAAGCTGCTATTGGAACCTCATCCTTCATTTTTATTTCTTTGACAGAGAGAGAAATATGGCGGGGTAAAACACATTGGAATACGTAGTTTATTTACTATCTTATAAGATATGTATAAGCGTGAGTACAGGAAAGTATTATAATACTTGCATTATACTACAACCTACAAATCTACAACAGAGTGAATGCCGGCCTTAAAATCTACAACAGAGTGAGATAAAACCTACAAAAGAAAGAAGTAAATTCTACAACAGAGCGATATAAAATCTACAACAGAGTGAAATAAAGCTTACTACAGAGTGAGATAAAACCTACAACAGAGTGAAATAAAGCTTACAACAGAGTGAGATAAAACCTACAATAGAGTGAGATGAAACCTTCAACTGAGTGAGATAAAACCTACACCAGAGTGATATAAAACCTACAAAAGAATGAAGTAAATTCTACAACAGAGCGAGATAAAACCTACAACAGAGTGAAATAAAGCTTACCACAGAGTGAGATAAAACCTACAACAGTGAGATAAAAACCTACAACAGAGTGAAATAAAGCTTACTACAGAGTGAGATAAAATGTACAACAGAGTGAGATGAAAGCTTCAACAGAGTGAGATAAAACCTACATGAGAGTGAGATAAAACCTACAATACAGTTAGATTAAACCTACAACTGAGTTAGATTAAACCTACAACTGAGTTAGATTAAACCTACAACAGAGTGAGATAAAACCTACAACAGAGGTAGATAAAACCTACAACAGTGAGATGAAACCTTCAACTGAGTGAGAGAAAACCTTCAACAGAGTTAGATAAAACCTACATAAGAGTGAAGTTAATTCTACAAGAGTGAGATAAAACCTACAACAGAGTGAGATAAAACCTACACCAGAGTTAGATAAAACCTACCACAGAGTTAGATAAAACCTACAACAGAGTGAGATAAAACCTACAACAGAGTGAGGTAAGATCTACAACCGAGTTAGATAAAACCTACAAAAGAGTGAAGTAAATTCTACAACAGAGTGAGATAAAACCTACAATAGAGTGAGATAAAACCTACAACAGAGAGAGATAAAACCTACAATAGAGTGAGGAAAAGTCTACAACAGACTGAGATTAAACCTACAACAAACTGAGATAAAACCTACAACTGAATAAAGTAAGACCTACAAAAGAATGAACTAAAACCTACATCAGAACAAAATAAAACCTACAACAGAAAGAAGATAAACCTACAATAGATTGAAATAAAACCTACACCAGAATAAAGTAAAACCTACAACAGAGTCGACTTAAGCCTACAACAAAAAGAATGAAGTGAATCCTGCAACAAAATAAAGTAAAATCTGAAACAAAATAACATAAAATCCCCAGCAGAGTAAAGTAAAACCTTCTTGCACAACTCACTAAAGATAGACACTTAACATCACTGATAAATGGCCTGAAAATCTCCATCGTTTGGTAATATATTGGCACATATCATGTGATCAAAATAAATCTTGTTAAGATTGAGATATCGACAAAAAGATTCTTACTTCCATTCCTGCGTCGCTCCATTGATGACAGTCGTCTACAATCCTTATGCTTTGGTTCATTTCAAGGGGAGCAGAGAGTCGACTGGATCCTACAATAATATAAGTACACAGTTTAAGTTAATTTGAAGGAAGCTCTAAATATTAACAAAAAGTGGTTGAAGACTGAAGTCCTTTAAAATACTATTTACAATGTATATCAGTAATTTCTCTTTGAAATCAACTGCAAAGTCTAAGGGTCCTAGGTTTGTGAACCAATCTCCATGTCCTTTACAAAAATTACTTTGTAAAAAAAGATGTTTGTAAAACACTTATCCCCCCTCCTTCCCAAAATAATTAGATTTTTTTAAGTACAAGTGGTATAACTTTCTCAGAAAGGGCTCGATCGTACCCAAATCAGAACTTGACCTCGATATTCATTTGATAAGATATGTATACTAAATTTCATTTTAGTATGTACAATGGTTGTGAAGAAAATGAACAGAAATTTATGATTTCTAAGGTGCATTTATATTAGTTGAAGTGATTAAGGAAAACACTATTCTATGGTATATGTTCATATTAAAGGAATTGACACAAAAACATTCGACAGATTTTACCATCAGTCTGGACTATTCCTGCGGGAGTTCGATGCGAGGCTGAGGGGATCTGAGATGGTGTAGTTTCCCCTGATGGTACAGAAGCTGAGCTTGATGGGAATGTCTCATCTCTTGGTCTTATCGCCATGACAACAGGCTTGTCTGGCTTGTTTGAAGAGGAAGTTGAAGATGGGCTCGTACTAAGAGTGCTTCCACCCTTAAAAATGCATTAAAATCAGGTAAACTGAACAATTCTAATTGTAGAATTAATTTTTTTTAATTGGTATTAAAATTGGTTAATAAACAGAGACATAAATGGCAGTGATGTTCAGAAGTTCAAAACTTCAGGATAATAAATATACTGGCATGTTGCTGATCCTATTGCATTGTACATGTATTTTTGAATTCATGCACTATATGTTCTTGCAGAATATCTACAAAAGTTTAAACAAAAATAAACTTGCTTTGACTTAATTGAAATATTACAGATAAAAACGTTTTTCATTTAAAGTTGGCACATTTCAAGCCTTATGCAGCAACTAACACAATGTCATGTGACATTAGTCTAGACGCACCATATATCATGTGCGGTTTGATGTGCCTGATCAAAATTAAAGTTGAATAAGTATCTGGGCTATCCCTAACGGTTGCTCTTTCAACATATCCTGGCGTATTGTATTTTCGATCTACTTAGATATTATTTACTAATTTATTGCAAACTTTATAGAATCTAAGAAAATATGGGCTTAAAATGTTAGCATATGTGTCTATAAATAAAATGATTTAACCAATATTGCAGTTTTATGTTTCTTTTATTTATATGCCATAATATGGAGAGGGTGCAGTTTTGCTTACAAAAATATTAGCGTCTTGTGTTTTCGACCTAAATATAGTATCAACGCCCAATCAGTAATGGCTATAAATATCCACTGGATATTCCAAACAATAAACATGATAAAAATACGATTGTCTGTCTTTCAAAAAAACATTGAACAAGTTGCATATTTTGGTTGCAAATACATTTATTCGTTGGTTGAAGCCATCTTTCAGTAGCTGTTCATTTCCATAAAAAAATCAATGAAAATACGTTGCATTTTTCAGTAAAAATACATAAGAAAGTGCCCATATTTTAGGAAGAAAAAATTCGTTTGATCCACCCATTCATTTCAATTACGTCTCTTTGACAGAGATCTTAATTTTCTTTCAGAAAATTGTCGTCAAAAAATCTTTGTAATTAATCGATTACGGCTTTGATTAATCAACAGATAAAATGTGCATTAGTAAAAAGACTAGAATTTCTGACAACTGACTAAAACCATCGGGGGAATTCCCTTGAATTATTTTTTTGGGTATTTTCACAACAGTTGTGCTTCAAAGGTATTTTTCCAAGTGTAGCAACCAAAAATAATGTTCTGCCGTGCGGTATCTGCACGGAAAGCAGATTGGGAAAAATAGGTCGAAAATACAATACGGTCGAAAATAGGATACGAGACGATATGTGAATTGCCATAAAAATATTCAAACCGAGTCCAGAGCAGCTGGTTTGGCCAAAATGATAGTTGGCTTTGATGACTGGTAATCTCCATCATATGCCTCCCTTTCAATCTGAAATAAAACACATAAATCTTAACTTTATAGCGAGCGCAGCGAGCGTCGCGAAGCGACGCTCGTAACTGCGAGCTCTAACGACAACGCCTGGGCGAAGAGAAAATTCTGACTACTGTACATTCATTCTTTAGAATTTTTTGCTGCAGTAATTTTGACCCACAATGCATCACTTAGCAAAGTTGCGTTCTCGCGAGAATGACGGCAAATGTTCAACATAAAGTTTACTCGCCTCGATTAAATGGATACATATTGAAGATAGATTGTAAACATAACTTTTTTCATTTACTTTCAGCACTGTTCAGTTTTTTCTTGGTATTTGTAACTTACATACGACGTCATGTGACGTCAGAGTCTAGACGCACCAAATGTCACGTGCGGTTTGACGAGCCCGATCTAAATTAAAACAATAAAAGAGTTTGCGCTCGCTCTAACGGTCGCACCGTCAACATATTAGCAGGGTTCATTAATTTTATGTCTTGTGATAAGTGATTATTAACCTTTCTATTGCCACTGTTTGGACCACCGCCCCTTCTCCTGGGTCGCCTTCTACCTCGATCTCCTCTTTCTGGGTCAGACATTATCCTGTTTAAACGGCAATTCTTTAAGTCAATCAAATTATTTCTGATACAACGCTATTTATATTTAAAGGACGTCTTCTGGCTCAGTCACTGGCGTCTGGCCACTAGCCTACTTTCATTTAACAAATTTGAGTACCCCGAACCCGATACATTTAAATATCTACAATGTGCGCCAGGGTAAATAAGTTTGGCTTTCCAACTAAGATGTCATCTCTTATTCTATCAACTCTTTTTTTTAGAAGAAGTTGCACAAACTAACGCTCTTTAGACTGAAAAATATTCGTTAGAATTAAAAATAAATATAAATAATTTTTAATTCTAATATTTAGCTGTTAACCCCCTTCCCCTCTCTCGTAGCGTTTTTTTTTTAAATCAGAAATGTCCTTGACGGATACATGCAACTACTAAGTAGATATTAATCAAATCATTTTGTTTTAGTCTATTTCTTTTTGAACAAAAAATGTTTTTATTACCACACTAAATCACAAAACTTTTATAAAAGAGACTTTTAAAAATGTTTAATTTCATTACAATTTTGATCAGGATGTATGATAATTTTACCACCAAACTCAAATAAAAAAATGCTTATGGTGATGATCCGTTATTTTTCCCTTTCTACCAAAATTACTAAATTGTGATATTTAGAGTTGAAATTCAAATACCGCAATATGCATGCATATTTATTCACACGCTTGAAAAGTGGGAGGGTATAATTATAGTAATCGGGATGTCCGTCCGTCCGTCTGTCTGAACGTACGTCTGTTCAAAAGGAACACTAAGTCTTGTAAAATTCTGCAAAATAAAAATCTTAGATTATATCTCGTGATACTAACACAAATGATTTGTTTGTAGACCTATTAATGATTTAGTCTACACCGCTTGAGGATGATTTCATACAAATGTGATTGTGATTTTACTGTAAATGATATGAATTTTCAAGATTTTCCTTTGTAAAAGTTGGATCGTCGGTTGTGGTCACATCCTAAATCAAGGGGTCTAACTTGGTATGAAAAATTATGATTTGCTGTTCAGGAGGACGATTTTAAACATCCCCTAAATGTATTCTTATGTAAAACTAAAAACTTAGTGATCCTATCCTACTACGGAGGTGATAATTCAAACAAACTTGAATCTATGCACTCCAAATTTCATTTATTCTCTGCCCAGGAGTTTCTTGAAATTTTTTTTTGTTACATATTTCCATTTCTTAATTATTTTAATTTGAAGAGGATATATATAACATTTACTATTGGAGATTTATATTTTCATGTTTTCCAACATACTAGTAGGTAGATGAACTTGTGATCTGCAAATCAAGATGACGCCATTAACAGATGAAGTAGGAATTGGGAAGACCATATTTACGGATAGCTTTAGAGGCAATACACACTCTAATATTAATCTCACAAACTTCGGTGAAAAATTGTTTAAGGACCCTCTCTACACAAGTGCAATTTTTTTTTTAGATATTGAGAAAAATATATTGTATAAAGGAGGTAATATTGAGCTTATTTATTCAATTTTCATCGTATGGTGCGTGGCATATACCCCCAGGAAAAATGTTTAAAGACAACACAGTATCAGTGAATAGAAATCCTTGTTAATTGCTTCAGTAGAGAAAATACATGGAAGTAACATGTTTAGTTAATTTATCTTGGTCATTTGAAATGTCAAGAATACTAAAATTCAAAGTAAAATATTGCAAATTTCTATGTTTTAGAATTTAGATCTACGGGCAGATCACTCTAACTGCAAAAAATACCTTAGAATCAGAACTCTTTAGTGTGCAGTGTAGAGAGAGTTCTTAAAGTAATAGCACGCAACAATTTTCAAATATAAACGTGTTTATTGAAACTTCAACGAAAGGCATTGAACATAAAGATCTTTTATTGGAGAGCAAGGATTTGATTTCATGCATATAATAAATGCATTTTAATTAATATAAAAATACAAGCACTGGTATTTAATAGTTTTGCGACGCTTTTGGCCATGGCAAAATTTGCTATACAGCTGAATCCAAAAATTAAAATTGTGAATTCCAAATATCTTATTTACAACGATATTTCCTCTTCTTATTTGAGCATATATTAGGATGCTTTGGAGGTTTGCGGCAAGCTGCACAATTTCTAATTCTCCATGTAGCAAAGTAACTTCCACATCCGACACATTTTGGAACGTTCTTAAACAGACCTATACTTGGATCAGATTGAGAAGAGCTCTCACATGGTGCACTTGAATGATCTTCAAAATCATCAGCTAGTGTTGGGAGTCTTCGTTCTTGGTTCAACACATCAGTTTCATCTTCCGAATTATCCGATTTCTCATAACGTACCAAGTATTCATCATCGGGATCGATATCCTCTGTTAAATTTTCCCGCCAAGATTCTTTCATGTTGGAATTGACATCGAAAGAGGAGGATTCAGAGCATTTCGATCCACTCTCAGAGGATGTTGGTGATAGCTGCAACTCATCTCCATAATTAGTATCCTTATTTTCTATTCCATATCCTTTTGATTCGAAAAAATCTTCATGAATCGAGGGCCTGTATACGTCCACATTTGTCTTGGGTGTTGAGGATGAACGTGTGTTAGCGTCAACTTCAAGAGAAGACAGCCAAATAGCTTCCAGCTCTGGATCTGTTTCACTTCCACTACCTCCTGACGCCTCAGCAATTTCATCCTCAGAAAGATCGGATGTGTATCCAAAATCAGATTCACTTCTCATTCCATGAAAACTTCGAGGTCCATCTTCTCTCTCCTCCATATGCACAGCTGACAGTTTGTTCTGTGTAGGATTTTGACAAGACAGACGGTGACTTGTTGCCTCTAATTTTTGCAATACGTTGACAGTTTGGGGTCGTATGGCTTCTTCCTCCCCACCCTTCGTTAAGGCATCCATGTGTTCTTTGACAGATGCGACAACCAAACATTGCAAATCAGTTTGACTCCATTCAGGCCTATCATTTCGATTAAGACTATCCTCATCTACACTAGTCTTCGTTGGAATCCATAGGACCTCGCCATCGGACTCCGTGGTTTCTTCGGCGAAATCTGAAGCATACTCCACTTCATCAGCATTATCCTCGAAATTTTCATCTATGTCTCGTCTAGAGACATTGGCGTTTTGCTCTAATGCAACTGATGTATTCAATACTTCATCTTTTATGTCTTCCACATCATCTTCTATGTTTGCAGTCTGAATCCACTCAGTTGGATTATCCTTTTCTTGGATGAAGTTGAAATCTTTCTCTGGTGATTCTTCTGAATCATGCTTAGTTTTTATGTTGCTAACAGATGCATTTGAAGTTTCTCTCTCCGATTCTAACCATAAAGATTCAACTTCCGAATCAGTATCAGTGTTGCAATCATCTGAGGCGTACCCTGCGGTGTCATCAGACGAAGAGGAGAAATCTTCAATCATTTTTAGCTCTACTGGTCAGAGACCAGTAGAGCTTATGCGATAGTAATGCGTCCGGCGTCCGTCCATC
Organism: Saccostrea cuccullata; assembly: GCF_032062105.1. Lineage (NCBI taxonomy): Eukaryota > Metazoa > Mollusca > Bivalvia > Ostreida > Ostreidae > Saccostrea > Saccostrea cuccullata. The sequence goes on from NW_026931699.1 coordinate 9,117, forward strand.
TGTCTGTCTGTCTGTCCGTCTGTCTGTAAACAATTTTTCAAAACGCTACTCCTCCTACAATTTTAGTCTGATTTCAATATTACTTGGCACACAAGTAGACTACACTAAGATACATAGAATAGTGCATCGGTTTTTGATTTCGATGAACAGTGTTGCCATGGTTACTAAAAATAGAATTTTCTGTGAAATTCCTTTAAAACGCTACCCCTTCTACAGTTTTTGTCTGATTTCAATATAACTTGGCACACAAGTAGACTACACTAAGATACATAGAATAATGCATCGGTTTTTGATTTCGGTGAACGGTGTTGCCATGGTTACTAAAAATAGAATTTTCTGTGAAATTCCTTAAAAATGCTACTCCTTCTACAGTTTTTGTCTGATTTCAATATAACTTGGCACACAAGTAGACTACACAAAGATACATAAAATAGTGCAATGGTTTTTGATAAGTACAAACCAGTAGAGCTACAGTCTCAACAGAGACTTCTGGTTTCTTCTACATTACCAATGCCTACAGGCTGAATTTCATTCGAAAAAAATCATTCCCTCTGAAACACTTATTCTTTCGATTGCATTTTTCTCCACACTGCCAATATCTACAGATTCAATTTCATTGAAGAAAATTTTTCCCTCTGAAACACTTTCGATTGCTTTTATTTCCACATTGCCAATGTCTACCGATGCAACTTCACTGAAGAAAACTGTACCCTCTGAAATACTTGACCTTTCGATCACATTTTCATCCACATTGCCAATGTCTACAGATGTAACTTCATTGACCTCTGAAACAATGGCCTTGACATTTTCATGAGCACCAATGGTATCAATGGGCAAAATTGGCGATGCTACGGGTACATCACTTGTATCAGATATGAAATTTTGTACACTCTGGGCCATTGTGTCCTGTAATAAATAAATAAATTTATTGTTACGTTACAAAGACAACTTTTCTTTTAAGATTTCTTTAAAAAAATCCTTTTAAGAGCGATGGAAAAACTTTAGATATCAAGATTTGAAAAAACTTGTAAATGAATTTGTCACTATGTATAGAAACAGCAGAGATTGAAAAATGAAAGTTTTAGCACATAGGCGACTCGAAAACAAATTGAAAGGGGGGGGGGCTTATTGAAAGTGGTGGAAGGGGGAGGGGGGCTAAACCAACAAAAATGGTAAACTTCAATTTTCAATGCCTATATTATATCTATCTTTGCAAAAATAGGGGGGGGGGCTAAGCCTCCTCCCCCGGTTCCGACGCCTATATAGCCAAAAAAGTATATTAATGTGAGGTTTTTTTTTCTGTTTGGATCATGCCGTTATATACATGTATAACTATTTCCTTTACCAGTTTAAATTACAAAAAATCAGCAAACACGCATAATATTCTAAAATATTTTGATAAAAACTTACCTTCACAACACTCTTCTTTCTGTAGAAAACTACAACAATTATCTGCAGGACAATCCATCCGACAACAACCTGAAACAAAGCCATGATTCATAAAATTCATATTAAATATTATTCTTTTTATATACATTCTCGACAATAAGTACAAGAATATGTGAATTACGGTTTTGGTGACATGTGAATATAAAGATACATACTTGTATAAGCTTAAGAACCTTCTCTAGCTACACTGCACGTGCACATTAAAGAATTCTGATTCAATGGTATTTTTGAGCAGTTAGTGTGATCTGCTCTTAGAATTCTAGAAAATTATTTTATAGAACATGTATTAGTAGTTTTAGATAGGCCAGAACTTAGCAAGAGTTATTTCCCGTTGGTCGCCTTATTGGGGGTCCAAATGCTCTTATTCTTTGATTGATTGATTGTATATTGTTTAATGTCCTTCTCGAGAATTTTTCACTCATATGGAGACGCCACCACTTACCATTGGAGAGCAGGGAAGGATCTTTTTCGTGCCGGCACCTACTGCGACACGAGACCTTCGTTTATACGGTCTCAGCGGGATTCGAACCCACAACGTAAGGATCGACTCCTTACTTCGCGACTCTAGAGCAGACGTTCTAACCACTGCGCCATGCGGGGGACCTTATTCTTTGAGTGTCATTGTTCAACCAATTTTCAATTTTTATATTTGATATTTTGAATTAGAATTTATTATTTTTCTGGGGTATAAGAATTTTTAAAAGCCTAATTCATTAAAGATCTTCCTACAAATATTTCTAAACTTTGGCGAGACAAAGGGGAGGAAAAATCACCAAGTCGACCTCCAATGTTTGTAATCCATTCAAATATTCTTAAAATTTTAAAAGGCCAAAATAAGTTAAATTAAATAATCATAAAAGTTTTTCTATTCATGCACTTATATATTGTTGTGTTTGAATATTTTTCCTGATGGTACTGATAAATACCACATACCATACTATAAAAATTATTAAGTAAAAAAGCCCACTACATGTATTAACACATTTATAAAATATATTTTTTTCAATGTCCAAAAACATTTAGCGCTGGTGTAAAAAAGGTCCTTAAATTATCATATCGAATAAAATACAGAAAACATACCAGTAGGACTCCATAGGACGTTGGACACACAGGTTCGGGGACTTTTTGCAAACCAAGAGTTTGAAGAATTGTCTCCAAGAATGATGGATCGGGTTCACGACTAAAATGGAAAAATCACTTAGAGTTATTAAATAACATTTATTTCCCTTACCTAATTTCTATGAAATCAAACATTTAGACACGTTTTGAAAAGATCTATTATCATTTTCAAAAAAATCTTTGTTTTACGAAATTCTTCATACTTAAAATTAAACTTCAGACACGTAGATATTTACCAGTATATGTAATCCGCAAGTTTATAAGTGGAAATACTGGCCAAAAGAGCATCCACTACACCGAAACAAAAAATCTTTCTTCTGATTGACATTTTTCTTGCTGTGTTAACTAAGGCTGAACTCTTTTTACCTGAAATTCGCAGTTGTTACCTTTGTGACGTCACGTAATTGTTCATGACGTTGAAGTCATTAAAAAAAAACATCATTACTGAACTAAAAATTATGTTACATACTCTATTTAATAAGAAAGTTAATGTAAGGATCAAAAATTTAACTAGTATCAAAGACTATTATTTTTTTTAGATTAACATTGCTTTTATTAATCAATTAATTTATTTATTTATTCATTCATTGCCCGCTTGTTTCCTGATTGAAATAAATCGCAGAATTGTCCTGAGATTTGAATAAAATGGTTTGAGTTAAATCATATGAGGTATTACATTAATTTTTTTTTTTATTTTAAAAAAGAGTCATTCTTATCGATTAATATTATGGAATTCCATATACGACAGCCAACTGCTTGCTGCTTACTGCTAGCCCAAATTTCTGCTGACTGATAAATCCAAATGCCAACGGCTTTGCTCAGAGATGATACAGCCTGTTTTGTTTTACATGATCTACGAGTAGAAGAAGTGGGTGGGTGGGGGATTCGGGCCACCATTTTGGAATTTTTATTTACTATGTTATTCAATGTATGAACAAAACCAATTCAAAGTGACTTTGCAGGGACCCCCCCCCCCCCCCCCCCCGAAAACGCGGATCCCTGTTAAGTTGGTATGAAAAGTCATAGATATGAATATTTGAAGCATAATCCATCCCCTACTGAAAACAAATTTAAAATTTTACGTTTAGGAAATGAGTTTACGTTTTTTCTCTGTCAAGACATTTCTAGATTTGTTTACTGGGATTGGACCCTCCTGGAAAAATTCCTGGATCCGTGCCGTTTTTGTTTTGAAAAATAATTAAACTATCAATATGAATATCATTTATTAAAAAATGTTTAAATATGTGTGGGAGTTAGCATTAAGCAATTGGCATTAAGCAGTTGGCTATCGTATATGGAATTCCATACTTAACACCAGGGGCTCATAACATAAAGCTTGCTAAGTTTTTGACTTAAGTAGGGTCGTAAGTACGGTTTAGGCACAATCTTAGGACCTGTCTAAGTACTGCTTAAGTATGTCTTAAACCGTAACATAAAGCGAACTAAGCTAGGTCCTAGCTAAGTCAGACTTATGTTAAAAATATTTCACATGAGTAAACCTATAGTTTTTGATTTTATATAGATAAAATGTTATATGTGATTCAGTTAGGGTTTAATTAATTACATACATGTATTAAAGTTGACGTCCTTACCTATCGGTTTACGTTATGTTAGATTAGATTTCGTATTAAAATTATAATTATGTTATAAACTATTCGGAATGTTTGTAAACAAATACTGCACGGTCAAAAAGTGACGAATTGTGGTTCATTGTATGTTTTCAATTTACCTCTTGTAACTCTTTTGTTTTGATAAATGTTCACTTACCCTGTTAAATTATTATCACAGACAAGAAAAGATAATCGACCGCCTATTCACTTGAAATTGAAACTCTAAAGGTTCGATACATTTTAAATCCCCGCTATGTATAATGCCATGTATGTCAGGCAGAAGTTTAATGATATACTTATAATCAAGGATACAAAACGAAAAAAATTGGGAAATTTCTATAACCGAAGTCCTACTAGTTTCAGACGTATCCCTAAAATTAAATTTTGTATTTACATGTTTGCTGTGCTGTGAGTGAAATTGGGATCAGTGATCACCCCACCCCCCATCCAAACGAAAAAATAAAATTCTTAAATCAGCGTCAAATATAGATAATTATTTTCTTGAATGCATAATATGAATAGAGGAAACTTTAAACATCGAAAGTCAACATTGAATAATTCTAAATATATGTACAAGAAAGTTAAGATATACTTAAGTCACCTCTACCGGCCGCCTAAGTTTTGCTAAGATTGCCAAATCTAAGTACACTTCTAGTTACGGTCTTACGTTTTAGACTGTACTTAAGTCCTACTTAAGCACGGTCTAAGACTTAAGTAGCCTTTATGTTACGACCCCCAGAACAAAAAGTCCACTCGTTTGATATTTGCCAGAAAACTTACAATTTTTTTTTTAACTGTGAAAAAGTTTGCTGACCTGCTAACAGATGATAATAACTTGGATATACTTTTTGAACCACAAAGGATGATCAACAATATGATTTAGGTTAAAGAGATTAGCGAGAGTCCTATCATTGCATAAAGTATCAGAGACATTATCCAGTGATGGGGTATACGATGAGAAACCGATGCGTTTTTTTTTTGTTGAAAATAGCGTGGTTGCCGGCCCGGACGGTGACTGAGGCCATTTTGTGAATCGGTGGAGTCATCGTTATTAAATACTTCGTAGTTAAAAATCAGCGATGTCTCTAACGATGCCTCACATCGCTCCTCATCGGCAACCCATCATTAACACATCTTTCAAGGATCGGCCGATGTATGGCCGAGCATCGTCCAATATCCGTTGAATCTGAGGTCATCGGGGGGGGGGGGGGGGGGGGTGAATAGTGTTCAACAGATAACAGCCGGTCATCGCTCGATGTTCGACTAAACATTGGCCCGATGTACGAACGATGTTTATCAATGTATGAGCGATGTAGTATACATCGGCCGATTATCATGGAACATCTTTTTATGATCAGCAATGCATCGCTAGCACTGGGCCTTTGTAAGTCCGGCAACCACGCCATTTTTATCATAAATCACATTGGTTGTCCATCGTATACCCAGCGCTAATAATGTGACTGATACTTTAAGGACTAAGAGGCCGATGTGTACCGATTTTGGGGCATCGTTAACACCACGGATTACCACTGGTCTACGGCTACCGGCCGGGAAATGTGACCTAGGCATAAAGGGGTCAGAGTCCCAAGAAATGCTAAGCTGTTTTCCTTTACTCCAGTTATCCAGTAGTGTAAATTTTAACTCCGCAAGGTCGAGGTATCTCATATTTGATATCTGCCACCTAACTGCCTACAATGCCAGAGTAAATAGACAAAATTTTTTGACTGTCTCAGTTCCAGGGGCCCGTTTTTACAAAAGAACTTACAACTAAGACCAAAAATTTCAGATTATAGTAAAATTTTGCGAAATTAATTGTTCTCTTTGAAATTGTCTGTGTAAAAATATCTTACCACATTCTATTTAAAAAGTTAAAAAAGAATTTTCGATATCATGTTAATTAAAAAGTTATATAAATAATTAAACTTGGTCTTAAGTCGTAATTTCTTTTGTAAAACTGGCTCCTGGCTTATAAGGGCTATTTAACGGTTATAAGTTATAACTTATCAGACATGTTTTGTTATTGAAATGTAAAGGAATGAGTTATATTAATATTTTGAGATGAAATACAGTTATAGTAATATTTTGAGATAACAGTATGAAAAACACAGAGAAATAAATCGAGAAACAGCGCACTTCTTTGTGCGCAATAAATTTACTCTTTTTTCAATGGGTAGCACTGTACGTAGCTCTCAAAATATTTTTGTCGGAGAGCTACAGGTTCTGCAGCTACATAATATCTGATGTTTTCCTAGCTTTTTTAAGATTTTGAAAACGAGCAATAAAACGATATTTGTAAGGACTAAACGAATTTACTTCTGATTGCTAGAGAGTTTGACATTCAATGCGGTTCGCAATCCATCCCGAGAATGCACTCCGGTTGGAGGCGGCGAATTCCCCGTGTTCGTAAAGGATAAAACGTACGCTGAACAAGGACCTTAGGTCCCCCGCGCAGTTCACGTCTATCGGGTCTGTTTACTCCGCTACAAAATGTAGTGCGTTGCATATACGTAAAGTGAAAATAGAATAAATCGTAATACTGTGAAGCCTTTTCGGTGTAAAAAAAACTTGCCTACTTACAACTTTCAATAGCATCGTAATAATGTACAACATAAGATTACCTTTGTCTCATCCATATATACTACAATTTGTGAAGTATGAAATCCTTATTGATGGATAATATAAGACTTACGCTTGTTTCCATAATCTTTATGCGAATACCAGAGGTAATAAAAAGTAAATAAGACCAGAGGTAACTTTATATCGTACATCTTTAGGGCGACCATAGGTCACCTTATACTGTACATCAAAAGGGAGACCAGATGTCATCTTCTGTTCTATATCATCTGGGTTACCAGACGCCACCTTATATTGTACAACAGTAAGGGGACCAGAGGTCACCTTACATTGTATATCAGTAGAGGGACCATAGGATACCTTATATTGTACATCAGTAGGGGGACCGGGGATTACCTTATATTGTACATAAGTAGGGGGACCAGAGGTAACCCTGTATTGTACATAAGTAGAGGGACCACAGGATACCTTATATTGTACATCAGTAGGGGTACCGGGGATCACCTTATATTGTACATAAGTAGGGGGACCAGAGGTAACCCTGTATTGTACATAAGTAGTGGGACCAGAGGTTACCTTATATTGTACATCAGTAGGGGGACTAAATGACACCTTATTTTGGACATCAGTAGGGGGACCAAAGGACACCTTATATTGTACATCAGTACGGGGGCCGGGGTTAACCTTATATTGTATATCAGTAGGGGGACCAAAGGACAACTTATATTGTACATCAGTTGTGGAACCAGGGGACATCTTATATTTTACACCAGTAGAGAGACCAGGGGTCATCTTATATTGTACATCATTAGGGGGACCAGGGGTCACCGTATTTTGTATACCAGTAGGGGGACCAAAGGACACCTTTTATTATACATCAGCAGAGGGACCAGAGATCACCTTATATTGTACATCAGTAGGGGGACCAGAGGACACCATATATTATACATCAGCAGGGGGACCAGGGGTCATCTTATATTGTACATCAAAAGGAGGACCATAGGACACCTTATATTGTACAACAGCAGGGTGACCAGGGGACATCTTATATTGTACATTAGTTGGGGACATCAATGGGGGACCAGAGGACACCTTATATTGTACATCAGTAGGGGGACCAGGGGTCATCTTATTTTGTATACCAGTAGGGTGACCAGAGGTCACCTTATATTGTACATCAGTACTGGGACCAGAGGACACCTTTTATGTACATCAGTTGGGGGACCAGAGATCACTTTATATTGTACATCAGTAGGGGGACCAGAGGTAACCTTATATTGTACATTAGCTATAGTAGGAGGACCAGAGGTCACCTTATATTGTACATCAGTAGGGGGACCAGAGGTCACCTTATATTGTACATCAGTAGGGGAACCAGAGGTCATCTTATATTGTACATAAGTAGTCAAATTAAATTGTACATAAGTAAGGGGGCCAGGGGTCACCTTATATTGTACATCAGTAGGGGGACCAGAGGTCATCTTATATTGTACTTCAGTAGGAGGACCAGAGGACACCTTATATTGTACATCAATAGGGGGACCAAAGGTTACCTTATATTTCATCTCGTTATGGAGCCTTTATTTTGTACAACAGAAAGGGGACCAGAGGTCACCTTATACGTCGGATTATATTGTACAACAGAAGTGAAACAGAGGTCACCTTATACATCAATAGGGGGTCAGAGGTCACCCTATGTTGTAGATCATTATGGGGACCACTTTATATTTTTCGTTACAAGGGGGAACAGAGGTCACCTTGTATTGTACATAAATAGGGAGACCAGTGGTCCCCTTTGTTGTACATTTTTAAGGAAATCGGACAAAAAATAAAATTTATATGAATGCAGAGATAAGGCATCAACGATTCTAGATTCGTCTTAACCAACAGACACCTAAAAAGAAAATAAGAGCGGACTAGAGGTTACAGATAAAATGCATATTAACGAGATACTAGAGGTTCTCATAAGAACGCAACAAGAGGCCTATGGGTCTTACAGGTCATCTGAACATCATGTAAAAACTTTAAAGCAATTGAATTTGATTTGCGCTTTGAACCAGAGGCCATGGCATTCGCAATTTTGAAAAAAAAAAACACCATTGCTCATCATAACTATATACTTAGCATGCTTAGTTTTTCTACTTAATACCTATATAGAGCGTAGGGGAACAAAATTTCATTTCAAATAATTGGTAATACATGTAATTAATAATTAGTAGTGCCCATTGACCACAAAAACCCTCATCCTGGGGTCATACATTTCACAATTTTGGAAAAGGCACCCTTGTTCATAAAAAAATTGGTTTATACCAAAGAACAAATTTCAAAGTATTAATTCAATTACAGTATTTAATTAGAGCCCCCACCCCTCAATGGTACCTATGAGCCAGGGGCCTTGGAATTTATAATTCTGGAAGACGCCCCCTTGCTTATCATAATCATATGTAGCTAGTTTAATTAATATCTAGGAGCATAGAGGAAAAATTTTTTTAAAGAATTACTGAATTTTAACTTTACAATTTCTATAGCCTCACCGTAACACCGGAACCCCTGACCTTTGGGTCACGAATTTCAAAACATTGGAGAGAATACCCTTCCTCGTCATAACTTTGCATGTATTTAGTTTGTTAAATATCCAGGGGCAAAGGGAAAGATTTTCAAAGAATAAATCCATTTCACGATATAAGTTTTTATAGCCCTGTCCTTACCCCAGGGCCCCTGACCCTGGGACATTGAATTTCAGAATTTTGGTAGAGGAGTCAACGCTTTTGATAATTATGCCGACAGTTCGACGGCTTGATGTTAATGAGTAAAGAAGATTTTTTTAAAAAATCATCAATTGTAGTAGTTTCGCCCAACTTTCTTGCCTTATGGTGTGGAGGGCAGGGACCACGATTTAAAAAAACTCCCCTTCACTTATAGATGCTTTATATGTCAAAATTGGTTGTAAATGATTGAGGGATTGCAGAGAAAAGCTGAAAATGTTTGAATGCTAACGCACAACGCCAGAAAAAAACAGAAAGCAATCAGTTACATGAGTTGATTCAGATGATCAAATAAGGAGTCCTTTGGTTTCAATATTTATGTAAAATATTAGGTGTCGTCTGGTCTCCCTGTTGACTTACAATATAAAATGACCTCTGGTCTTCTTATTGATGTAAACTATAAAGTGTCTTCTGGTTTCTTCATTGTCGTTCAAAATAGTGTGATCATTAGTTTTAATGATGTACAATATTAGTGACCTCTTGTCCCCTACTGCTGTACAAATTACGAGGGCTGTTCAATAAATAATGTCCTGAACTGTATGACATACAAAACAGATATCATATGGCATTTAGCTTGACTTTTTCGCATTATTGCATCTTTAATAAATTTATAACAATTGATGTGACTACTTTTCATCACATAGTTTCATTGTGAGAAGCTGGAAAACAAGGGTATTCGAGACCCTGCATTAAAAATGAACTGTAAAGAATCAGTAAACTAGAGTGAAATTAAAGCTGCTGTAAAACTTGTTAAGAATCCCAAAGAAATACTCACTGAAATATGTAAAATTATCAGCAGGCAATGTCTGTTTTATAGACATTTGATCAGGTGGATTTTAATGGTATAACATTATATCATGGGCATCAAAAATGGATACCGTACTTGCAAACAAAAATTAAACAACTAATGTACTGTTTGCCAAATTTCAACAAATAATCACTGATGGTATATGATTGACTATACGGCACTTAGAAAATTTTATAGACATCATTTCGGGAGTAGTTCGCACTGTTTTAAAGAAACGTTTGACAGTAAAAAAATGCTTAGTACTCAAAAGTCACCCTTTGTTTTAAAAAATGAGTGAAAACGACTGCATATAAAAATATCTGAACAATTATTTAAAATATCAGTAATTGTAGTTATCCACGTTTATTTGAATTTCAAACAGATAATGAAACTTGAATCTATTGCTTAAAACCCTCAAAACAAAATATACAATAAGATGTACTTGACAAAAACAGCAAAAGTCTGAGAAGAGCAGAGAATTGCAAGAGAATTAAGATAGATTTATAGACAATATTCTTTTATATTAGTGCTCTTATTGTTCAAATTTTTTTTCGGGGATGCAGTTTAATTTCTGGAGGAATCTAGAAAGCAATTATTTTGCAAAAAAATCAAAAAGTTAACGAGAATCAGGAATCCACTACATGAGATTTTTTTCATGACAGTCCGAACCAATCCGAACGCCCTGAAGAGTAAAGGAGTCTTGGAGGTAAAAAGAAAGTTAATGTTCTTTCACATTAACAATATTCGCCAGATCTTTCGCCTTTTGAATTGTTTCATTTTCCAAACATGAAAAAACGCCTTTCAGAAGAAAGAAACAAGCCCAGAAAATCATAGGATCTGCCATAATCCAGTATACAAAGGGTCAGACCTTAAAATGAATTCTAAAAACAATCAGATATAGGATAAAAAATGTTACTAACATGTGTTTTAATTAAAGAATGACATATTTTGTATTAAGTTAAATCATTATAGATAAATTAATGTAAAGCTTCGTTTGCTTCTTTCCGAGCACCGAGGACATTATTTATTGAACGACGTTCAATAAGATGACCTACCGATATACAATATAAGGAGTCCTCTGGTTCCCCTACTGATGTATAATATGAGGTGTCCTATGGTCCCCGAACTGATGTAGAATATAAATTGACCTCAGGTCCCCCTTCTAATGTACAATAAAAGGTGACTTTTGGTCTCCCTACTGATCTACAATATAAGGTGACCTCTGGTCCACCTACTGAGGTACAATATAAGGTGTCCTCTGATCCCGCTACTGATGTACAATATAAGGATTCCTCTTGTCCCCCTACTGATGTACAAAATAAGGTGTCCTCTGGTCCCCTACTGATGTACAGTAAAATGTGACTTCTGGTCATCCTTCTGATGTAAAATATAAAATGACCCCTGGTCCCCCTACTTATGTACAATATAAGGTGTCCTCTGGTGCCCCTACTGATATACAATATAAGGTGACCTCTGGTCCCCCTACTGATGTACAATATAAGGAGACCCCTGGTCCCCCTACTGATGTACAATATAAGGTGACCTCTGGTCCCCCTACTAATGTACAATATAAATTGACCTCAGGTCCCCCTACTGTTGTACAATATAAGGAGACCCCTGGTCCCCCTACTGTACAACATAAGGTGACCCCTGGTCCCCTTACTAATGAACAATATAAGGAGACCCCTGGTCCCCCTACTGATGTACAATTTAAAGTGACCTCTGGTCCCCCTACTGATGAACAAAATAAGGTGTCATCTGGTCCTCCTATTGATGTACAGTAAAATGTGACTTCTGGTCATCCTTCTGATGTACAATATAAGGTGACCCCTGGTCCCCCTACTTATGTACAATATAAGGTGTCCTCTGGTCCCCCTACTGATGAACAAAATAAGGTGTCATCTGGTCCGCCTATTGATGTACAGTAAAATGTGACTTCTGGTCATCCTTCTGATGTACAATATAAGGTGACCCCTGGTCCCCCTACTTATGTACAATATAAGGTGTCCTCTGGTGCCCCTACTGATGTACGATATAAGGTGACCTCTGGTCCCCCTACTGATGTACAATATAAGGTGACCCCTGGTCTCCATACTGATGTACAATATAAGGTGACGCCTGGTCGCCCTACTGATGTATATGATAAGGTGACCCCTGGTCCCCCTACTGATGTATAATATAAGGTGACCCCTGGTCCCCCTACTGATGTACAATATAAGTAGACCCCTGGTCCCCCTTCTATTGTACAATGTAAGGTGACGCCTGGTCCCCCTACTGATGTACAATATAAGGTGTCCTCTGGTCCCCTTACTGATTACAATATAAGGTGACCTCTGGTCCACCTACTGATGTACAATATAAGGTGACGCCTGGTCCCCCTACTGATGTACAATATAAGGAGACCTTTGGTCCCCTTACTGATGTATAATATAAAGTGACCTCTAGTCCCCCTACAGATGTACAATATAAGGTGAACTCTGGTCCCCTGACTGATTACAATATAAGGTGTCCTGTGTTCCCCTTTCCAATGATAAATATCAGGTGACCTCTGGTCCTCCTACTGATGCACAATATAAGGTGACCTCTGGTCACCCTACTGATGCACATTATAAGGTAATTTTTAGTCCCCTACTGATGTACAATACAAGGTGTCCTCTGGTCCCCCTACTGATGCACAAAATATGGTGACCTCTGGTCATCCCTACTGTTGTACAATATAAGGTGACCTCTGGTCCCCCTACTTATGTACAATATAAGGTGGCCTCTGGTCCCCCAACTGATGTACAATAAAATGTGACCTCTTGTCCGTATACTGATGTACAGTACAATATTAGGTGATCTCTAGTCCCCCTACTTATGTACAATTTAGGGTGACCACTGTCCCCCAAATGATGTGCAATATAAGGTATCCCCAGGTCCCCCTTATGATGTGCAATAAAAGAGTACCTTTGGACCCCTATTAAGAATTTTCAATGTAAGATGACCTATGATTCCTCTGATGATGTACAATAAAAGGTGACCACCGGTCTCTCTAATGATATAAAATATAAGGTGGCCTCTTGTCCCCTTACTGATGTAAATTGAAAGGTGACCTCTGGTCCCTTCTTATTACTTTCACGTTTCTGCTAATATATATATTAGAAAGTAGATCTGTATAAAGTTATAAATATGATTATTTTGGAGTAAGACAAAGAAAACTGTCTATCATATAAATTTAATTAATATATAAGGTGACCTGAGGTCTCCGTATTGATATAGATGAATTTACTGTTTTGCCTTTAATGCCTGAAGAGTTCCTAAAATGTTTTATTACTACGCAAAATTACGAACTATTTGCGGGGGACCCGAGGTCCTAGTTGAGCGTACGTTTTATCCTTCTGCATTAGTTCGTAATGGCACCGGTTCAGATGACATTTCCTGGCACGTAAAATATCAAAATCATAAAAAAAAGTCTGGTAAACGTCAAATATTTCGGATTACCTATTACCATCTCAGGTGTTATTATTTATTTTTTGAAGCGTTTTATTGTTAGCGTAACTGTTCAAGCTACATTTTAATTAATGTAAAATGAACATATTCCAATATATGCGTTACATTGTAAAATCTCTCTTCTTGTTGTTATCTATCCAAATCGTGGACTTTACACGTAAACCATGAATGTTTCGAACTCATGATTCCCGTGGATCACACGTCACATTCTAGTTCCTATCGACCTATCTAGTAATCAACAACAACTAAAATCAAATAAAAATAAAGTTTTAATAAATAATAAGTATATAAAGAAGAACTTCGATGAAATAAACAGTTTTTTATATTCTAAAAAGCATAGTATTAAAAAATACCGTCTTCTAAGTGCTGAGAATTTTTTGCTATTAAAAATTAAACTCAAGCAAACAAACTTTACGAAACTAAAAACAAAAGAATAAATTTGTTAAATAACATTGGTTGTAAATTAATGAAATGTAGAATTTCCATAATGTTGTGAATTTCCTTTCGCCGTTCCTCTTATCAATCTACTAGTATATAAATTTCTTAGTAAATATCATTTTATGAGAATTATTGAGGAATCGCGGAAAAACATCTTTAGTTGTCATCTTGATTAAATACTAGTACATATATATTTAATTCACATAAACAGATAAAGACATGAACAGAATATTAGTATCTTTTCTCCTAATAAATGTTGGTTGAATCAAGCATCCTCAAAGGCATTAAATATAAAATATAAAATTTGAAGAAATATCATCCTAATAATATACAGTGCATATAGAAAGTTCATAGAATAAAGAGTTTATTTTAGGAGCATCCACACAGAACCGAGGAGGAAGACAAGGGAGGTCACTCCAGGCTTCATTGACACCCCTGAAAAAAGAATTGAATGCAAAATTACAACCCTTCACACGCCAATTCATTTATTTTAATTTGAAATACATTTAAGAATGAAATACATTTAAGAGAAAAGCCAATCACGATCCTGCATATCATAAAATATTTAAAACAATAATTCAAATCTACCCCCACTGCACGGTCTCTCAACTCGGAGTCGGCAGTTCGATTCTGGTGTGTAACCCTCGTCACATTTACAAATGCCGGTGTTGGTTTCACACCTTCCATAGGCGCACTCACGATCGTTTGCACAGAAAGTTGGAGTTCCTAGCATAAAGTAAATAAGAGTCACTTAAATGGATTTCCGAAAATTTAAGCTTATGGCACATATAATAAAAATAATTAATATAAAAGTATAAATGAAACAATTTTTGTCCCACACACTGGCCTTTACCACAGAGTACCACCTAATTCAATTTCAGCCATCTCATATCAAGTCAGAATTTTATTACTCATTTACCTACTTCATTCAATAAGACAAATAAAGGCGATCGCTTTGAACTAGAACTTTTCTCTAATTTATCGTTCCAGGATTCCTTATTGTAAACCACTCATTAATTATTCCTCAAAAATTACCTCAGGACATTTAAGACTATAGACAGAATATAATATTATATGTATGTAAAACTTAAATCCCTATTGTGGCCCCGTCTAACCCCGCGGTTCATGATTTGAATAATTTAGAATCTACACTACCCCAGGATGCTTCCACATACGTTTCAGCTTTTCCAGCCCAGTGGTTCTTGAGATGAAGATTTTTTTTAGTGACCCCACCCTATTTTTGCCTTTTCTTGGTTATTGCCCTTTGTGAGGAGATTTTGCCCTTCATTTCAACAATTTAAACCCCCTTTACCCAAGGATGATTTGTACTATATAAGTTTGGTTGAAATCGGCCCCGTGGTTCTTGAGAATAAGTCGAAAATGTGAAAAGTTTACAGACGGATAGACAGACGACGGACAAAATGTGATCAGAAAAGCTTACTCGCCAGTTGTTCTTGAGAAGCAGATTTTTAAAATCATTTTTATGCGCCCGGATCGATAGATCCCGGGTGTATATTGTTTTTGTCCTGTCTGTTTGTCTGTTTATCTGTTTGTCTGTTAGTCTTTATGTTTGTTGTCAACTTTAACCTTCGCCATAACTTTTGAACAATACGAGATAGGGACTTCATATTTGGTATGCATACTCCACTAATAGAGTCCTTTCAAATGTCATCAAGGTCAATGACCTTGTGACCTTGACTGTGACCTATATGCTAAAAATAGCTTTTTCCACTGTAATTCATAACTTTTGAACCATAGGAGATAGGGACTTCATATTTGGTATGCATACTCCACCGATTAAGTTCTTTTAAATGACACCATGGTCAATGACCTTGTGACCTTGACATTGACCTATATGCTAAAAATAGCCTTTTCCTCTGTTTGTCATAACTTTTGAACCATAGAAGATAGGGACTTCACATTTGGTATGCATACTCCACCGATAAAGTCCTTTCAAACGACGGCAAGATCAATGATCTTGAAACCTTGCCTGTGACCTATATGCTAAAAATAGCTCTTTACACTTTTTGCAATACTTTTGAACCATAGGAGATAGGGACTTCATATTTAGTATGCATACTCCACCGATTAAGTGCTTTCAAATGACACCATGGTCAATGACCTTGTGACCTTGATTGTGATCAATATGCTAAAAATAGATTTTTTGAACTTTGTTGCCACCGGGCGCATAGTGTTCCACAAACACATCTTGTTTCTATTATTTCTATGCAAAACTTTGAGTTCCTGTTTGGCCCCATTCTTATCTTGGGGATCGTAATTTGAACAATTTAGCTTCCACATAAGTTTTAGCTTTCCTGGCTCAGAGGTTCTTGAGAAGAATATTTTAAGGTGTTCATCTATATATTTCAATGTAAAACTTTTAAAACAATTAAGAATCTATACGACCCAAAAAGCTGTTACATAACTTTTAGCTTTTCTGATCCATTAATTGATTTAAACATATACCGGGTATTATTGAAACATAATCTATGGGATTGGACACAAGTTATTCAAACTTCGTATACGGGGGCATGGAAATTAAAAATGGAAAGATTTTTCGTGCATTCTTTCCCGACTTTTTGCGTAATTTCTTTTGACAGGAGGCAAGGGTTACTTAAGTTTCAAAAAGATTTTAATAAAAACAGCCGTGAAAGATTAAATTAAAAAAACTAAACCACTTTTTATCCTTCCCATGGCAAAAATATATAGCTACTTTGAACAAAGATAACACATCTTAAGTTAGTGATCATTATGACAGCGGACTTTTATCAAGATTGACAGAACCATCTGTTATTGTTCGAACAATGGCAATATGTCTCCCCTATGAACTTCGTCCGATATGACATAATGATAATGTAAACAATAATGTTAAAATTAGTGATTATAGAAAATATAAAGGTAAAAATAAGGTCCAACTGAAATCGGACTACCGGTATTTTGATAAAAATGACACGAAATAACTCACCAGCGCAATTTCCATCATTACTGTCATAGAAATATGGAAATACACATTTACATTTTTCTGAATAACAAGCTGAGTTTCCCTTTTCACAGTCTGCATCTTTACTGCACGTTTCATCTGAAAAATATTGTAAAGAGAATTGGGCCATCAATCTTTCAATCTAAAAACAGTTGTAAAATAAGGCATTCTAATTTAAATAAGTCTAACACCTGTGAAGTTAGAAGGTATCACTGTTAAAAAAAATAGCTAGTTAGAGTCACTCAGAAGTCTAGTAAATTTATTGTCCATACAATCACTACCAATCACTATAAGGTATTGGGTATATTTACTAGATAAGATTTCTTAGTAAATCTAGAATTGATAAGTAACCATGTATGTAAGTTTCTATACGACCCCCGCTTCAAAACTCACTATCTTAGCCAGTAAACTGAAAGATTACTAATCACGACAAACGCTTTACGATGCACACTAGCTAAATTCACTAGGTTTATCTTTCAGTGTATCCCTAAATCATTTAAGTTCTATAAAATAATTTATTCTGATTGCCAAGGATAAAAAATTCTTTTGATAACTGTATCAATAGAATCTGGAATTTGCTTACTCTTAGCAGCCGCATTTACTTTGGTTGTCTTTAAATGTA
This sequence comes from Saccostrea cuccullata, assembly GCF_032062105.1. Classification (NCBI taxonomy): domain Eukaryota; kingdom Metazoa; phylum Mollusca; class Bivalvia; order Ostreida; family Ostreidae; genus Saccostrea; species Saccostrea cuccullata. Next base: position 26,950 of record NW_026931699.1, read on the forward strand.
CTGGAATATTTCCCGCTTCCAGACTACTTTTGAAGGAAATGTGATATATTTTTACTTTAATAGATATTTTCCTGAATTTCGAAACTTGTCCGTTACGTTCCTGGCGTAATATCTAATTTCTCTTCTTTTTATATTATCCACCGCTGTCTCTTAACAAAAGTTCATCCATGTTTGTTCTACAAACTATCACAGTCATGATCATATCTCATCGGAAATCAGACAGAAGACCTACTCATTGTTTTGAAACGAGCTCGGTTCTAGTTATTATTATATTACATGTACTCGTATCTTGTTTTTTTTATCACTAACACTGACGAGATGAACTATTCGAAATATTTATTTCCCAAAAGTATGTCATATATAAGGGATTTGAAATATCATATTTTTCCTCATCATAACTGTAAACTTTCATTGGCGTCGGAAGCAAGTTGAAAGGGGGCTACATGTATTATTAGTGATAATGTCTTATTAGATCATACATTTTTTAAAAATAAAATTTGTATTATCTACATAGAGGAAGTATGAGAAAAATCCTCCCCAATCTAATCTACATTGTATTTTTTTTTCAGGAGACGAGTTTACGTCATCGTTTCCGAAGTACAGCTCAGAAAAAGAGTTCCATTTTAACTTACACATCTTTGCCGAATTACATGTACTCATAAATGAATTTTGGGATAAGAATCGCACTGTAGAATGCTAAATTCTTTATATAAATTAACAAGTGATATACATGTATGTCAATATACTGTAGATCGCTTCATTTTTCGCGAGTCAGCTATTTTGATTTCATAAACGAGACAAAATTTTCTCAAGTTTTGATTTTTGCTGTATATAATTCTTACTAATACAAAAAGATGCCATTCTACACAGAGAGACTCGCGTACTTGGGCGAAAATTAAGTTTTAGCGAATAAAAAGTGATTTAAAGTAGTTCTCACTTAAATGACTCCTTAATAAAAAATTGTCTTCTTAAAAAAAACTCCATACCTATCCCTGCGCTGTAGGATTCCTTTATGTAATACAAAAAGAAGATCGAAATGACAAGTCGCAGCATCATCTTGTGAAATGTTCCAACTGACTCTCAGGATGACTTGATGTAGACGATTTTATAGCAAGATAAACGTCATCAATATTACGTGAAATTTGGAGTTCTTGTTTGAACACGTATCTAAAGTGCAATTCCCAGGTTAAATGCTCTATTGAATTTGTAATTAAAAATATGTATATAACATATTCCTTTTTAAGATGTGAGACGTGTCTCAACAATGTAACATGCAATGTAACGCGTACTTTTTAAGTTCACGTGATTTTTTTTTTTAGTTTGACATATCTGACGTTTTCCAGGGTTTTTTTTTTTTACCATTTTGATATTTTGCGCGCCAGGAATTCGTCAGAACCGGCGCCATGAAAACTGGAAATTTCACTGTCTCAAATTGGAGTTTATTTTCGATACTGCATACCAAACTAAATGCCGAAATCAGAATTTATCAATAGCGCAATATTATACCTCTACTACTCACCAATATCGATGAAAAGGAAATATCACTCCAAATTTGGTTACAGGACTTGACAGATTTTAAAATGCGCAAAATGAAGACAAATCTCGACAGTCTAATAAAAAGTTTTCATAGGATTATATATTTTGTAAATGAACCATAAAAACGATATTTGTAAGTACTAAATGCATCGTACTGTTGATAGCTTGAGTTTGACATTCAATTCGGTTTGCAAATATCTAAATCCAACCCAGTTTTCGTAATGGCGCCGGTTAACGGTTCTGACAATTTCCTGGTACGTAAAATATCAAAATCGTAAAATAAGCTTTCAAAAGTAAGATATTTCGGACTAATTTTTTCGCACGATTTAAGGTAACATGTTTCTTACAATAAAAGAACTTCAGCCAGGTCATACTGTAATGTTAAGATGTCAAATTTGTAGGTCTTACCATAAGAAATATGCAAAATATGAAAGCCATAGCCCCATCCACTCAAAAGTTGCGGACAACAGGCAAAAACTATGTACCCCCGAATCGTTGATTACGGTTGGATAGTGAAGCTGATAATAGACTAGTAAAATTCGGATGGACGACGAAGTGCTTTTACAATGGAACAAAGGTTCCGACGGTCTGTTACAACTTTATTTTCTTTCGTATGGGTTTTGGAGATAAATGCTTAAATTTCCTTCAACATCTAAAATATGCTAAGTTTTTTTTTAGATTCCTATTTTTTCCTTGCTGGTTGCACACAGAGCTGTATTTTGCAGCGAAATGGAACTCGTAGATTTACTTACCTTGTCATTGGTCATTTGCAAAATTATTTTGTTTAAAAAGATTCTGATTGCACACACAAGTACTCTGAAGTTGACATCAAGAAGATGCTTGAGTTTTTGATTGACAATATCTATGTGGTTTTTGGAGACCAGGTCTTCCAACAATCTATTGGTATTCCCATGGGAACCAATTGCGCTCCGTTATTAGCAGACCTATTTTTGTATTCATATGGAGCGGAATTTATGCAAAGTCTCATGCGTGAAAAGAAGAAAACACTTGCTGTGGCTTCTACACTTCAACTCGACCTTCAGATATATCGACGATGTATTGTCAATTAACAATGGTAATTTCCATTCCTGCGTCGATACGATATATCCAGGAGAGCTTGAGATAAAGGATACCACAGAGTCTGACACATCTGTTTCATACTTGGATATTTTACTTGAAAAAGACGTTAATGGTAACCTAACAACTAAGTTATATGATAAACGTGACGACTTTAACTTTTCTATCGTCAACTTTCCTTGCTTGTGCAGCAATGTGCCTTCATCACCTGCATACGGCGTGTATGTCTCAGTTGATTCGATACGCAAGAGCATGCCCTCCATATGAACAATTTCTAATGCGAGGTAATTTGTTGACAGGCAAGTTGGTGAAACAGGAATGTCGGCGGTCTCGTTTGAAATCTTCATTTCGTGAGTTCTATGGTCGATGCAGTGACCTTGTCAGCAAATGCAATTTATCATTGAGTCAAATGCTGACTGACGTCTTTCATACCAATTTTTAGTCCATTATTTAGACACTGAATTGAAGACGGATTTTTTTCCCGTTGTTTCACGATCATGACAATAAGCACGAGGCGAGTGTGACATGTCGGCAGGGGATACTCACTCCTCCATGGCACATGATCCCACCTCTTATGTTTCGGAGGTCCGTGTTTGCGCTGCTCTTGCTTTGTATTGTTTTATGGACTTTTGAGATTGAATACTGTTCGTTATCTCCATATCCTTCTTCTTATACCGATTCTGAAATATCTATTTAATTATTTCTAATGAATTCTTTCATTATATGTATATTGCTACAAATAAAGTTAATTAATTCTGAAAGTCCAGTAAAAAAATGAGCCAAATTAGCATACAGTAATATTAACACCTTTTTAGTAATACATGTACATGTATTTAAAATTTACACAATAGACCACCACATTTGTTTTTCTTTTCTGAATACAAAAGATATAACTTTTATCAATCTGCTTGAATTCAGCAAAAGTTGATTTTCTTGTCTGTTAAATTTTTAATACAAGATTAATCACATGTTGTGAGTGTAGAAACGACAAATAATTAATTATGCGTAATGAGTGATTTGACACTTTTTCTTAGTCACTATTTTAAAGGGTTTTTTTTAATAAACTATACTGATAGTTTGTTTTTCCCATGATTTATTTGGATAAAAATATTATAGGAAAAATGTCAAATATGTGATTTTTGAATAAGACACAAAACTCACAAAAAGTACATATCAAATGTATTGTAGCGACAAAAAAAGCATATTGACCCCCAATTTTTAGTTTTGAGTTTTCATTATGCTATCTAGGTAGAAACTAAAAATAAAGTTTCAAACTTTAAATATCTGAATCCAACCTCGTTAAAACGATTCCTTACAAAGTTACATAGCGGGTTCCAGTCATTATTCAACCAAGCCTCTTTCTGTATTGCTCACTAAGATATAAACAGTAGTGAAGGAGAAGCTGCAAGGGTACTGTGCAACAAAAAGCCCTCAGGGAATATGATTTTTCTTGGCTGAATAAGTCTTCATATTTCCCTCACTATCATGCAATAAATGTATAATATAGTGTAAATCAGATGTGGATATTTGAAAATTCCAAGGAACTTTTGGAAAATTAGAAATCACAATATTTTACAAACATTAAGAGCTTTAGAACTTGCGAGTTTTCAGCTTTATACACAACCATTTCCCACCATTAATTAAAGTCCATGACAGCTGTTTTTTCGATAAAATGGAACTCATAAATTTAATAATCTTGTCATTGGTTATTTGCAAAATTATTTTATTAAAAAACTGCCTGATTGTACACACAAGTACTCTGGATCTGACATCAAAAAGATGCTTGAATTTCTGATTGATAATATTGATGTGGTTTTTGGAGATAAGGTCTTTCAGCAATCTATTGGAATTCCCGTGGTACCAATTGCATCTTGTTATTAGCAGACCTATTTTTGTATCCGTGTGAAGCAGAATTCGTCTAAAATCTTATTTGTGAAAAGAAAATATTTTACTTATAATAAAAGACGTTAATGGCAATCTAACAACCGAGCTATATGATAAACGTGATGAATTTAACTTTTCTATCGTCAACTTCCCTTGAAACTTATGCAGCAATATACCTTCATCACCTGCATACGGAGTTTATATCTCTCAGTTGATTTAATATACAAGAGCATGCTCTACGTATGCACAATTTCTAAAATGAAGTGAATTATTGACAAACAAGTTGATAAAACAAGAATATCAGTTTAAAGTCATCATAATGTTGTTCATGTACTAATATACACGCATATGTATCGAAGAGTAAGTTTCTACCAGCATTATGCTGCAGGCACTTTAAAAAAATTAAAAATGCACGTTTAGAATTTCATATGTTACATCATCGTCTCAAGCCACGGTCCGGAATCCGCATTTATAGCTCTCCAGAATGGGAGAGAATCGTACATTTGGCCGTGGTTTGCGACGATGATGTTACATAAGTGATGATCTAGTTAAGTATAATATAGACAGTTATTAAGGTATTTTTGATGATTATATGTGCCTCGTGTATACAAGCATTTTGGTTCCGTTCACGAAAAAATTAATGGTCCTTTGCAGATAATGATTTTATTTTTTTTTTATTTTATACTCTTTCTTTAATCTTTAAGCCAAGGCTCATCAGATTTTATACAGCATACAAACATGATAAAGAGTAAAGAACAAATATCATATACAAAAATACACAAAGGATTTATATGTAAATTTCTTGCACATTTTTAAACTTTTTTACAAAATTGCTAATGAAAAGTAGTTTGTAGACACTAAACTGAGTTATAAGCATTGACTTAAAAAAAAGATGAATTATACATGGGGGTATAGTTTCCAGCTTTATATAAAGTGCAAATCCTTTTGTAGGTTAGACTTTGATGAACAAAATCATTATTTCGTAAACCTATATTATCGCCTAATAACGATCATTTTCGAAATTATTCAATAATAAAGCAATATTTATGTTTTAAGAAAATGATTGTGTTTCATATGGAAGAAATTAGGATAGGTAATAATACCCTTAAAGTTCAATAGTCTTAGTAATTATATGTCAAGTGTGAAAAATTGAAAAGTCTGTTGCATATACATGTTTATTGCACATTTTCAGTCAAAAAAGAAGCATAAAATTAGAAGAAAAAATGGATTTAAATTGTTTAAATTTACTAACTTTTCTTCTATTAATATGTTCCGCTTAAAAATTAGTTGCATGGGGTATGATTTGCAAAAATGATTGAACTTTCTCTCTCTCTCTCTCCTCTGATAAGATGTTGAAAATGCCATTTTGCAATCTTGTATGTAAAGAATAAATTGCATGTACTGCTATCTTCAGGTAAAAATAATCCTCAAGGGGATTCGTCTGGTTTTTCTTTAAATCAAATATTCAAAGTATATTTGTTTATAAAGAAACTTAAGGGATTAAAAAGAACAGATATTTTGTTTCTCCTTATAATTGTTCTACTCTGAAAAGAAGTGATAAACTGAGAATGAAATCTAACGGGGACTACAGTGGCGGATCCAGAAATTCATGTGTGTGGGGAGGGGGGCGGGGGTTGAGGCCCAAAGAGCCGAAGGGGGAGGGCATGGGAGGGGCTTTTCCCCTCCCATAGGTGGGGGTTCGGGGGGCCTCCCCCGAGAAAATTTTGTTTTAAATGGTTCTAATTGGTGCATTTCCCAGCATTTTGAGGGTACTTTTTGTAGCTTTTTTAAAGACTGATCATCACAAATTTTTATTAAATGTTTTATATTTAATTAAACTTTAACACAAGACTTTAGACATTGCTTTCAAAAATTGTTAAATCTGACAATTTTAGGAATACAAAAAGTTGAGTTCAAGTTGTCTTTACTTTATTTTTGCATCTACAATATTAATTTAGACGCGTATGTCAAGCTGACTTCCTAGATACAACTAATGTGCAAAATTTTTAAACACTAAAAAACTTAAAAATTGAATTCTTAACTTTCAGAATCCCTAGCTAATTCTTTTCAACTTACTAGAGTATACTGTCAATATGATTTGGAATACGAGTTTAAACACATGTGTACAATTAATGAAATTTCAAACTGAAGAAAAAAATTACAAAAAACTGGAGAATCTGTCAAAACTAGAGGGGTTTGCTAAGCCAATCTGGTTTTGTAAAAAAAATTAAATTAATTTAATTTTGAATAAAACGGTAAAAAAAAACCCTGAATAATAGTTTCTTCATAGTTTTTAAACATGCATTTTATCAGCAAAAGAATATTACTGAGCAGCACCGTAACTATGCAGTTTTCTGTTGTTGGTACCTATAATGTAACTACATTGTACTGTGATCTTGTGACTTCACTAGATGCACGGACTACCCGATCTCTGAGGCACTCTCTCTGTTGATTACCTGTGTATTGTGAGCGTTCAAGCGGAAAGTGATTTCCTGTTACGTATTTGATGTATATTTCACAGTTGTACAAACAAAGGTTCATTTTTATTAGAGTCTTATCAATGCAACAAAATGATAAAACTAGTGCTAATTGTAACGGGAACCGTTACAGATGTTCCCCAAACGCTTCCCAACTTCCTTTTGGTGCTCAGTCCCTCTAAGATTCATCAAATAAACTAAACTCCATGCATCTTAAACTTAAACAATGTTTTTCCTAAAGTACGTATACCAAGTATTTAGCAAATTTTTGCATTGCACGTGCGCACACTTGTATGCATATTTGGAATGACCATATCATTGTATCTACACTATTAATTTATTTTAATGCACTTCATATCAAGACATTTAATCAAAAAGTATTCGAAAATACGCTAAATCAAGTGCATTTGTAATTACAGGTATTGCACGTGCACGCACGTGCATGCATGTGCATGATGACCATACCTTCTTCTAGGGGTTCATTAGGACTATCTATGTTCTAAATCCCATCCTGTTTGGCTGAAAATCAAGGGAGTTATAGCCATTTAAAGTTTAAGCCAATCAGATTGCAGCGCACGTGCATGCGCGTGTTTTCAGGAAAATTATTTTCTATCATATCGTAGGATATCTTAATGCATGACTATGTTTTAAATTTCAAAGTATTTCGTCTAAAAACAAATAAGATATTGAGATTTTTGTTTCAGCCAATCAGAACGAAGAGCACGTGCATGCGCGTGAGTTCATGATAATTTGACCATGTCCTCTTGTCTATAATACTAATAATTTTTATATTCTGAGTTTCAACACATTTCATAAAAAAATAGAAACGTTACGGCTATATCAATTATATTGGTCATTTAACATATCTTGCAAGCACGTGCGCGCAAAATGACCTTGATTCCGCAAATCTACATAACATGTCTACTTACCCTAAAAAGGTTTTACCTACATCAGATGAACAGTTTACAAGATCATTCGTGGACAAATAAGTACCCAGGAAGAAGAAAAATAATAATAAGAAACAGAGTAAAAACAATATGTTCCCCAACTTCGTTTGGGGAACATAATAACACTTGTAAAAAAAAAATCAATGCGTGGGGGGGGGGGGGTCCTGAACCCCCCTGGATCCGCCATTGCACTATATTTTTGGCAAAACTGCGACAAATGAAAAATATCTCCATTTCTTTTTCATCAGGACAGCGTTAAAATGTTTGCTTGCCCTCTCCCCACTCAGAATAAAAAAATTGGGTCGGTAGGTATAGGTGAGAAAATCTTAATTTCATATTTTAAAAATTTATTCTCCATAAGAAATAGAAAATTTATTTAACTTACTTTAGGCTTTGAGTCGGGTCATTTTTAGCCAGTGGGTCGAGAAAGCGCGACAAAATAAATCTTGGAAGATGGTTTTATATCAAATAAATGGTTCATTCTACCTATTTTTTGAAAATAAGGTAGAAAGAGGTAAGATTTTATGTGGGAATAGGTGGAATTTTTGTGTAATAAAATAATTAACTATAAAAACATTATATAGATACTGAATAAACAGTGATTAATGAACACATGTTGGAATACTAGTATAGGATAGTATATTTGCTTTTTTAAACTATAAGCCAGACTTTTTTCTTAATATTTGAAGGGAAAAAATGGAAATTGTTAAGCGAATTTCATCATGCTTTCCCCCTTAATTGTATTTTCTAAAATTCAGCAATTTGAATTCATTTTTAAAAGTATTAATGTATTGTTTCAATGTATCAAAATCAATACGTTAAAGTGGGTTTCCTTTTGTAAGACTTTTAAAGAATATGTTGAAAAATCGTTTGAGACTTATATTAGCCCTGTACTGTGTTATGCTTCTGAAATTTGGGGATGGCACAAAGCTAAAGATATAGAAAAAGTACATCTTTCATTTTGTAAAAGAATACTTAATTAGACAGAATACATATAACAGTATGGTATATTGTGAATTAGGTAAATTTCCTCTTGAATTGGTCAGGAAAAAGAAAATCTTTAAATACTGGTTAAAATTAAGAAATAGTGACAACTGCATTCTTCAAGCATGTTTACAAGAAAAGTTAGAAAACAATGATGACTTGATTGTAAATATTAAGAACGAATTTCATAGGCTTGGTTTAGTAGAACTATTCGATAGCAATTATATAAACAGTAACGGAATTGATATTTTAGATTAGAGAATGTGTGATCAATATATCCAAAACATTATGTCAGACTTAGGTAAGTCCAAAAATGTCTCATTTATCAACACCTTGTAGATAATTTTCCCCTTCAGTCTTTCTTATGTAAACCAATACATCTAAAATATAGAGTAACAATTACCAGATTAAGACTATCTGCGCATAACTTAATGATTGAACAAGGAAGATATAATAAAACTTTGAGAAATATTAGAACATGTAGTCTTTGTCAATTAGGTAACATAGAAGATGAATTCCATTTTGTGTTAAAATGTCTACATTAAAACACTACATTAAATTCTACTACTCCCGAAGACCAAGTGTCTTCAAATTGGTACAGCTACTTGGTACACAGAATATAAAAGAACTAGTAAACTAATTGTTCAGAGAACAATTAGAGGTCATTTCCACCTTTCTAAGTGTTTCTGTGTCATTTGAATTGTAAAAAAAAAAAAAAAACGCAAAAAAAAAAAAAAAATTAATTAAAAAGTACTGCCAGCAGGATTCGAACTGTGGACCCTTAGGTTGCCAGGCGAGCGCTCTATGCACTACGCCACAGGCTCCGATGAAATTGTTTTCCGTAAACTAATAGTGTAGAAAAAAGAAGAAATGAAAGCACGTGGATTTAAATAAAAATAGTACGGAAACACGTGTATTTATTTGTTCGTGATGGAACATAGAGAGGAATAATGAATAGTTCTGAGAGAAACGATTGGTGGATAATGAAAATGGAAATTTCCTATTAAAAAAAAATCATTTGAGTTTGATTATAGTTTGATTAGATTGAGTTAATCATACAGAGCTTATGATACATTCGAACTTCCTTGTCGGCACTGTGTTTACAATTTGTGAAAATATAGGCGCGTTCGTTTTGACAGAAATGGCGAACTCATAGGTTAGATTAAATATTCATCTTTATTTGCATTGAATTCATAGTTATGAGCATAAATTAATCTTGAAACATGCATTTCATGAAGAAGACGGTGTCACGGAGAGCGTGCAAATTTATTTTGTATGAAAAATCGCTATTTCCGAGTTTCAGCCGATTCATATTTAAATCTAAATAAAATTAAAATAAATTCCATACACCTAAGAAAGCAAGAATACCTGGTATTAAAATGTCGTAATAGAGCAGGAGAATTCAATGATTTTAACAATAATTGCAGAAATAGCCAATACGAGCTTTAATTAATTTTTATGCTCAGCAGTAACTTAATTTCAGACAGAAAAAAAATGCAGATTTTGCCGATATTCACTAGAATTTCATTGTACTTTAGAGCCTCACCTTAAAACTCTCAGGACACTTTCTTTCAGGGCTCTTCTTCCTTTTATTACGAATCTTTTGTCGATATTTCGTTTCGTTTGACTTGTAGACATTTTCTTTAAGTTGGTGTTGATTTTATTTTTTTTTTATAAGAGGGGGGTATTTTATAAGCATTTGTTAGAGTGATGGTTGTAAATAACTCCACGACCTTTAGCTTGATTGTGACCTTTGGGTCAATGGGGTCAAAGGTCAAGGTCACTTATCAAGGTCAAAGGTCAAGGTCATCCAAAGAAGAGAGAGAGAGAGAGAGAGAGTGTCAAGATTGTAGCACTCATAGAAAACACTTCTGAACCGTATAGTGGTTTATTTGAAACTCAACAAGTATATAACATAACGTTATAGTAACGTCTATGACGTCATAGTACTGCAACGTCATAGTTCGGCAAAAGTCATTTACATAAACATGATTATATTGACAAAGGTAAATAAGAAAAGCACTTATGTCTATAATTCACAACATTCTCCGGCCCACCAAAGTGTCCATATTTCACAACATTCTCCGGCCCACCAAAGTATGAATTGAGTAAGTCCTTGGACCAAGAAATAAAAAGGAATTTGATTGAAAATGAATAAAAATCCTCGAAAAGTTATTCGCACTGTCTCATGAAATGTAACGCACTTCCACTAGGTTTAAGTTTGGATTTCCTCTATGTCTTTGAGTTTGGTACCATAATGTATGAACAAAGTCTGACACAAGAAATTGTGTTTCTCTTCACTCTAATGTCCGAAGTACTCTCTGATGAATGCGTTCTCCTTGGCTTGAATTTGCTCCTTATGCTGTTCAATCTGATGATCCGTAATCTTCACCCTCCTCTTCATCTCTGCGATCTCATCCCGTGACTCGATGAGGTTCTGACTGTATGTCCTCTCGACATCTCTGAAAGTTTTGAATGTTTTCTCCTGTTGCCTGATATTGGTGTCATCCTTGGAAATCCTCTTGAAACCAACAAACTGCATGCCATGAACTTTTTTATAGTCTGCGTAATTCCGAGTTAGATTGCTGGCCTCTTTGGTGTAGTGGGTTTGTTCCTTTTCCAGTTGGTTGATGATGTTTATCTTTTCCTGGGTCTCCTCTCTGTAACTCTGTTCTAGGTTATTCTTATGAACGTTATCTAGTTTCTTGGATATCTCTGAATCCCTCTTCAAACCAGTAATTTGATCTCTTGGAGTTTCTCTCTGCTGTTGTACATCTGAATGAATATTTCCTCCCACTTGCTGAAGTTTCCTACCAGGTGTCTCTCTTGATGATTTGAGTTGTTGTATCTCCTGTGTGAGCGTATTAACTTCAACTTCTTTTTTCTTCAACTCTTCAGCTTGATTCTCATTTGTCATTTGCTTTGTAGCAATTGACTGTGCATCAAATTTGGACTGAAGCTTTGCAAATCTGGTATGTAAAATGTTTACATCCTTCATGGTTTTCTCAGTCAAAATCCTCTGCTCTGTTATCTGTTGTTCCAATGTTGCAATGACACATTTATAGCTCTTGATTTCATCCTGTAGATTCTTGATTTCCCTGGTCTTTACATCCAATTCAGCCTTTGCTTGTGATCCATGGGTATTCCTCCTATTGGTTTTGATTGCATTATGAGCAGTGCACAAACTTGTGTGATGACGTTTTTTGCAGATTTTGCAATTGGATTTGGATTGACAGCCTGTAACACGATGTCTCCCTAAACAATTAAAGCACAGTTTGTCTCGTCTGACAATTTTCATCCGATCATTGTGTTTTGTGTATCTTGTACAGCCACTTGAATGATGCGACTCCTTGCAAAATGCACAACATACTCGATGATTCCGAGGACTGTAGTTCCGTTGTGGTTGCTCATCACTGCATTCTGAGTGCATGTAGAAAATAGCTGTAGCACGGTCTTCTGTTGTGTCCATATGAGTTCCTGCTTCTAGTATGTCAAGTTCCTTGTATAGAGCCTTTCTCAAGTCACCTAGTAACCAGTCGGTAGATCCATGCTCGCGTGCCAAATTTTTGCGTAATTCAAAAGGTAATTTGTTAAGAATCACAGGTACTAGAAGAGAACTGTATGTATCTTGAGCTTGTCCGTAGGATTCTAAACCTCTGACGTATGTCTCGACTTGGTCATGAAAATGACGCAGGCTTGTGAGATTATTCTTGGGAGTGGGTAGGTCCAAGAGCGCTTGCATGTAAGACTGAGTTATCTTGTGTTTTTGTCCAAACCTTTCATGTAGAAGCTCAATCGCTCTGTTGTAGTTTGCATGTGTGAGTGCAAATCCTGAAATGGTGTTCGATGCCTCTTCTGCTACTAAAGACTTTAAGTAGTTAAACTTTTGAACTTCTGTCAATGTGTTGTTGCTATGAATAGCCGAATCAAATGAATCCCAGAATGACTGCCACTCCAACACATTTCCCTCAAAAATCGGTAAGTTTAATTTTGGAAGTTTGTGAAAGTTATCACTGTTTGTATTTGAATGAAAGCTTATAAGTGACTGATGAGTTCTTGAATTTTCACTGAAATTGTGTCTTGATTGACTATTCTCTTCAATTTGTGAATTTTCATTCTGGTTTGAATAAATGTTGGCTGATGGATTCAAATTTGAACGATGAACTATCAGATGTTTCTTAAATTTTCTCATTTTAGAATTAAGATGGAAATTGTACTCATCTGTCTCCAGTATTTCTCTCCCAATATCCTCCTCTGCTGTTTCTGTTAGAATTTTTTCATCCAGATCTCTGAGAATTTCCTGTTTGTCAATGTCTTCAAAATTGCCTCAATTTCCTCTGCATCTTCATTTTCTTCATCCAGTCTTTTCAGAAGTCTGCTTACAGCACTTCTCTGTCCTGCTCTTACTGTCTTCAGTTTAGAAGTCATCTCTCTTCTTTGGTCACGGCACCAATGTCAAGATTGTAGTACTCATAGAAAACACATCTGAACCGTATAGTGGTTTATTTGAAACTTTACAAGTATATAACATAACGTTATAGTAACGTCTATGACGTCATAGTACTGCAACGTCATAGTTCGGCAAAAGTCATTTACATAAACATGATTATATTGACAAAGGTAAATAAGAAAAGCACTTATGTCTATAATTCACAACATTCTCCGGCCCACCAAAGTGTCCATATTTCACAACAGAGAGTTAAACTAGAGATTAACACTTGAATCTAGATAAAGTTGATGAATTTTTCTTTATTACCTTTTGAGCAAGGGTCAAGGTCAGAGGTCAAGGTCAATGGCAAATTTCAAGGTCAAAGGTCAAGGCCATTTGGATTTTAAGCTTAAATTTACAATTTCTCTAGTTTTCCAATGACCTTGACCTTTGACCTTGACCTACTTTTCAAGGTCAAAGGTCATAAGATCTCATGCACTTGGTCCCATATCTTTACCACTTGTCCTTTAAAAGTTTTTAATTTTTCTTGTCAGCTTTAAGACTCTCAGGGGCAATAACTCATTGAAGGAGTCACCGAATACTTTTGCATTGAATAGATTCCAGAGTCCTCTCAATTAGTCAAAGACATTGGTGAAGGTTTCATACCTCTACGGCTTACAGTTTCAAAGGAGTAGCGATAACAAGCATTTCTTGCGAAAGGGGCAATAACTTTGAAAGGGGTCAAAGTTCATATACGCAGGGTTTTTTGCAAAAATCTTTTTAAAAGTACATTCTTATAAACTATAAATCTTTTCAAAAGACCTTGAAGCAAAAAATCATCCGGCGGAAAAATAATAAAAACTAGGAGACTTATTGTTCACAGAACAATAAGAGGTCTTTCCAGCTTTTTAAGTGTTTCCGTGTCATTTGGGTTGAAAAAAAGAAGAAAAACGCAAAAAAAAAAAAAAAAAAAATGATAAGGTGCTCCAGCAGGATTCGATCCCGGGACCCTCTGATTCGCAGGGGAGCGCTCTAACCACTACGCCTCGTGTTCCGTTGAAATTGTCGTGTATTATTGTCGAGTTAAAGTTACCGGAATTTCTTTGATTCATTGACCAGTCAAAGAGATCCAGTTAATAAACTTCTGACAAGCTCCTGGTTGTATATGTGAGTTGGAATGAGATTGTTTTCGAGTTAATATGTAAGGGATATTGTCTGATTACAATTATGATATTGCTATTAACGGGGATACATGCATTTGAGGTTGCGTAGCAATTTATGTATTTGAAAAAGGCCGCGTTCGTTTTGACAGATATGGTAAACTCATAGGTATGATTTAATAATCATTTCTATTTGAATTGAATTCATAGTTACCAGCATAAATTAAACTTGAAACATGCATCTCAGGAAAAAAACCCAAAAAAAAAACCCCGTGTCATTCAGAGCGTGGAAATTTATTTGACAGGAAAAATCGCTATTTTCGAGATTCATTTCATTAATATTAAATCTAAATAAAATTGAAATAAATTCTACATACTAAAGAAAGCAAGAATATTTAGTATCGAAATATCGTATTGGAGCAGGAGAATCGAGTGATATTAACAACAATCGAAGAAATGGCCAAAACAAGCTGAAATTATTTTTTATACTCAGAAACAATTAAATTTCAGACAGAAAAAAATGTAGATTTCGCCGATATTCACTAGAATTTAATTGTACTTAAGAGACTCACCGTAAAACTCTCAGGGCACTTTCTTTGAGGTGTCTTCTACATGCTAAACTGAATTTTATCTTGATCTTTTATGTCCTTTGAGTTGTAGAAAAATTTTCTATGCCGCTATTGATTTTTTTTTTTAGAGAAATCAGGGGGGGGGGGGTATTATATAAGTGTTTGTTGACGTGAGAATTATAAATACCTCCACATACTTAAGCTTGAATGTGACCTTTGGGTCAAAGGACAAGGTCATTTATCAAGGTCAAAGGTCAAGGTCATGCAAAAAAAAAAACAACAACACTTTTATAAACTTGAGTTTTACACCTGAAGCTGAATCTAGGTAAAGAAAATGAATATATCTTTTTAAACTTTTGAGAAAAGGTCAAGGTCAAAGGTCAAGGTCAAATATCAAGGTCAAAGGTCAAGGTCATTTTAACCAAAAGCCCGTAAATAAGCAATTTTGATACTTTTCCAATGACCTTGACCTTATATTCAAGGTCAAAGGTCAGAAGATCTCATGCAGTTGGGCCCATGTCTTTATGACTTGTCGTTAAGAAGTTTTTAGTTCTTTGTAAACATCATAAACTGCCAGGGGCAATAACTACTTTAAATGTTTACGAATTCTTTCGCATCAATAGAATGAGAAGTGTACTTAATTAGTCGCAGACATTGCTGAAGGTTTTATACCTCTACGGTTTACGGTTTCGGAGGAGTAGCGATAACAAGGGTTTACAATGAAAGGGGCACTAACTTTTAGAGGGTTCAATCTTAAGGGACAAGCATGGAATCTCTGAAATGGTTTTAAGAGTACATACTAAAAATGCAAAGAAGTTTAGAATTTGGTTAAGAACAAAAGAGCTTTAAAAAATGCTTAATTTTACATATTTTGAATGACCTTGACCTTTGACCTTGACCTAGATTTTAAGGTCAAAGGTCAAGAAATCTTTTGCAGTTGGCCCCATGTCTCTACGCTTTGTCGTTTTAGAAAAGTTCTTGATATTCGTAAACATCGCAAACATTCAGGGGCAATAATTCATTATAGGAGTTTACGAATCCTTTCGCAATGTTTGATTGAAGAGTCTACTAAATCAGTCGTAGACATTAATAAAGGTTTGGAATCTCTGCGGTTTACGGTTTCGGAGGAGTAGCGATAACAAGGATTTATTGCGAAAGGGGTTATAACTCCTCGAGGGTTCAAAGTTCATATACGCAGGGTCAACTGCAAAAATCTTTTACGGAGTACATTCTTATCGACTAAAAGTCTTTTCGATAAATCTTGAAACTCAAAATCACACGGCGGAAAAATAATAAAGAATAAGAAAAAGGAAAAAAAGAAACAGAAGAATATCAATAGGTCTTTCCAGAGAAAGCTGGAAAGACCTAATAATAATAAACAGAAGAATATCAATAGGTCTTTCCACAGAAAGGTGGAAAGACCTAATTATGTAATTTAGGAAAATTTTTGCAATTAGCGAATGCCTCAAGAACAGCATCTTTATCAATTTTATAGATTATCAGAAATATTATATATGCTTTGTACATGTACGTTGTATGTTTATTTCATTACTACATGTGTTAAAATGTATGTTTATTTCATTATTACATGTGTTATGTCTATGAGATGTATGTCTCTCGACTTCAATAAAACAAGAGGCCCATGGGCCACATCGCTCACCTGAGCACTGTGGCTAGGAAAAAGCAGAACTTGGCTTATTATTGTAAAGTTTAAATCCAAAAGTAGTCCCATGACCAATCATGGCTTTGCTATTCTTGAGAAGATGATATTTAAAGAATTTTCCCATATATTTCTATGTAAATTTTTAGTCATCCATTTTGGCCCCACCCTACTCCCGGGGTCATGATTTGAACAAACTTGAGTCTACACTACCCGAGGATGCTTCCATATAAATATCATCAATTATGACTTAGTTATTCTTGAGAAGAAGATTTTTAAAGAATTTTACTATATATCTCTATGTAAAACTGTGTTCGGCCATTTTGGCCCCACCCTACCCCCGGGGGTCATGATTTAAACAAACTTGAGTCTACACTTCCTGAGGATGCTTCCATATAAATACCATCAATTATGGCTTTGCTATTCTTGAGAAGAAGATTTTTGAAGAATTTTACTATATATTTCTATGTAAAACTGTGTTCGGCCATTTTGGCCCCGCCCTACCCCCGGGGGTCATGATTTGAACAAACTTCAATCTACACTACCTGAGGATGTTTCCACATAAGTTTCATCTTTACTGGCACAGTGGTTCTTGAGATTTTAAAACATACCACCATTTTTTCATTAATTCCCAATTATCTCCCCTTGAATGAAGGCGTGGCCCTTCATTTGAACAAACTTGAATCCCCATTCACCCAAGAATGCTTTGTGGCAAGTTTGGTTGAAATTGGCCCAGCGGTTCTTGAGAAGAAGTCGAAAATGTGAAAAGTTTACAGACGGGCAGAGAGACAGACAGACAGACAGACGGACAGACGGACGACGGACAAAATGTGATCAGAAAAGCTCACTTGAGCTTTCAGCTCAGGTGAGCTAAAAACTGAAGAAAAAAATCCATATATACCGATATCAAATTAAAATAAACTAGAGGAACTGTGAGCAATGAGCTAACTAAATAATACCCCCCGCCTCCCATAATGTCGATGTGTTGCTTTACATTGTTTTACGGTAATGTGTAAAGAGGAATAACTCCTCCTATCAATGTTATCCAGAAGCTTCTATTATGTGACGTCATAGGTAAACAAAAAATGGCAATGTCCATGTTTTGCTCTGGGAAACCTAAAATACGTGTCGAATAAAAAAGTCAAATAGGAGGTGCACAATGGCAATATGTAATAAAGATTCACTCAGTAGTATAAGAGGAGTTGCAGATAAGAGATAAATCGTAACAGACGGACGGACAGACGGACGGACGGAAATCCCGATCACTATATACCCTCCCACTTTTCAAGCGGGGGGTATAATCATTCTTATAATAAGTCTATTTATGGTTTCATTTAAAGTGTACAAAATATAGGTAAATCTAAAAAAAAAAAGTAATTAGTCTAATTACTGTAATAACATAATTACTATATCAAAACATCTATTGTTCTTTGCAAGTGGGAATAGGTGGAATTGAGAATTTTAAAAAGTGGGAATGGGTAGGTAAGTTAAATTTTTATAAACAGTAGAAGACTTTAGGGAATTTTCTGAAGTGACTGAAATAAATACATGTAACTATGGACTTAAATGTAAAACTAAAGGTACTGTAAGCGATGAGCTCACTAAATGATACCCCCCGCCTCCCATATGGTCATAACTGGTGAAAAAGTCCATGTTTTCCTGTGGTTGGGAAACCCAAAATATGTGTCGGATCAAAAAGTAAAATAGGAGGTGCACAATGGCAATATGTAATAAAGATTCTGTGAAAGTTGCATCAAATTTCATTCAGTGGTATGAGAGGAGTTGCGGATAAGAGATGGGTACCCCAAAGCGTAACAGACGGACGGACAGACGTACGGAATCAACGATTACTATATACCCTCCCGCTTTTCAATCGGGGGGTATAATAATACGTATATATAAAAATATTTTCCCGAACGAATTTCCCAACTTTATTGCTTTGAAAGTTCCCATATAAGTACAGGGTTTGAACTAAAAAATAGCAAAAGAGTAATTTATAAAAGTGTTTTATGACTCCGTAATCAAAGATTCGGGGCTATATAGCTTTTGTCGTGTCCGTCCGTCTGTCTGTTGTCCGCAAAAACTTTAACCTTGCCGATGATTTTTTATTTAGTAGAGCTATGCATTATATATTTCACAGGTGTATTCTAGTGACAAGACCTTTCTTTGGGTACCACCAAATTTACCCTTTTGACCTTGGGGTTTGATCCACTTTTACTAAAAAATTCTAAACTTTTACTTTGGGCATAACATTTGAATGGTAGATACTAGAACTTTAAAACTTCACATATTTGTTTTTTTTTTGTGACAAGGCCATTCATTGGATACCAGCAACGTTGACCTCTTGACCTTGACCATGGAGATTAAAATTCTAAAAAAGTTTTAACCTCGGCCAACTTTTGAACGGTTAGGGCTACTACAGCTTTCATACTTCACATATGTAGTCCTTGTGAGAAGACCTTCATTAGATACCAAGAACTTTGACCTTAGAGTTTGACCTACTTTTTAAAAAGAAACCTTAAACATAACATTTGAAAGGCTAGGGCTAGGGTTTTCATACTTCATACATTGAGTCCTTATGACAAGACCTTTCACTGAATACCAACAACTTTGACCTTGGAGCTTGACCTACTTTAACCTTAACCTTGGCCATAACTTTTAAACGGTTACGGTTAGGGCTTTCATACTTCACATATGTAATCCTTGTGACAAAACCATTCTTTAAAAACAAACAACTTTGGCCCTTTGACCTTGATCCTGGAGTTTGACCCACCTTTCAAAAACTCATCCTTGGACATAACTTTTGAACAGGTGGTGCTAGGGCTTTCATATTTTACAATACAATTGTATTTCTTGTTAGAAGAACTTACTTTGGGTAACAACATACATGTATTTAATTTGCATTTAAGGACAGTTAAATCTTTGCTACATGTATGTTGCCATAGTCATCAGTGTTTCACAAACACATCTTGTTCTCTCTCTCTCTCTTAAAATGGTCAAAACTAGTGTCTATGTATCTTTATGACTTCTTCACTATCACGTATGAAAACAAGCATTCTGAGAGTATTGCATGAGCAATACATGTTCCCTACCGGGTTCCCCTTTTTCTTTCGGATGTCATTTTATAATATGCAAAAGTTATGACCAAGGTAAAAGTGCTTGTTGTTAAAATTTTTGGTTGTGCTTGCCGTTAACCTAATAAAAGAATCCACATAAAGACGAAAATTCAACTCATTTTTTCAACGTCTTTTTCTCGCTTCATATTTACCATGTTGACCTTCGGAATTCAGCTCAGCACGAAAAGTTTCAAGCAAACTTTTTCTTTTGAGTTGTGAAATCTGAAATTATTGTACAGCAAAATGAAGTTGAAGGAGCAGTATCCAATTCGAGGTTTACATATTTAAGGTATACGAAGACTACGATTTCTACAGAACTGATAAGGCCAATCTAGAATAAAAACTCTTAGTTATGCCAGGTATAAATAGTTACATTTAAATTGCTTTTTAATGATCAGGTATTCTCTTCAAGAATGGACATTTTCTGCAAATATCAGTGACTTTGTCAAAGTCAATTTTTGAAAGGAAATTTTATGCGAATAAAAATTCCTTTCGGTAACACTAAGATTTAAAGTACTAAGTATTTTGGATGTGGATGTTCAGAAAATCTCCCAGAAGATATTTTGGAATATAAGTCTTATTTAAAAGAAACAAATTAGTTAAATGAGGAATTACTGTATTACCTGATGGGATATTTGGCCCTCAAAGAGACAGGACTCTATTTCTCTCTTTCTCTCTGACAACGGATTGCTTAATAGAGAAAAAAAAATCCATTCAAGAAAACAATAAGTTTATTTTTTTCATTCAATAACACATTTCATCTCTACTGTTTTCAAAGCTCTAAAACCCGGACAAAACAAATGTTGTAATTTGTTGAAACAATTCGTTGAAGGTTTCGTTGACAAAATTTTTTATGCAACTTCTCATTGTAAAGAAAAGAGCGTTGATATATAAACTTAAAGAATTTAACCCTAAAACTCTTTGTACTCTAAATGAAACATAAGACTGCACTTAAATCGACCTGTCGTGAAAACAAATAAAATTTTGTCTAAAATAGGTATATTTAATGACCCCAGCACCTAAAGGATATAAAGAAGGCAAATCAAGATACATGCACTTTGTCTGCCCGGTAAGTTACAGCGCAAATAATAGGACATTTCTCTAATAGTGGAAATTTATAATTTAAATGCAGTCAATGTGAAAAACTCTAAGTACTTTAGTTTTTGATCTGGAGTAAAAATATATGATGCATGTATTTATACGATGTTTAAATAATCTGTCGTTATGGGAAAATACATATCAAGGTGGAAACTAGAGTACAATTAACATCATGAAAAGAATGTGAATCGATGTGAACATACAATGGTCTAGATTATTAAACAGATTCTTTTTTCTTCTTCCTTAATTTTGTATTGAATCAATAGACTTGGAAGCATTATTATTGTTAGTTACATGTATTTATCTTCAAATTCCATAATTTAATATTAGTTTTACAATTTTTTAAAAAGGACGTTTCCCTGTTTATTGCTATTTTACATTAATTTTCTTCAAGCAAAATGTTTTGTTTGAGAATAATTGAGGGAGAATGTTATATATATATTGGTAGCCCTATAGTAAGAGTCTCTAATAAGGACCATTGCTATATTATATTAAAATAATCTTAGATTTAATTATATGTAATTTAAACTAAGTTAACATGAAGACAGTGGAACAAAAGGCATACCATTCCTATTGGCAGGGTTACGCTGATAAAATCTCTACTAATCTCACAAATGAACCATCTTTTTATCTCTCTACCAACACCGTCAAGCAAATTCATAAAAGATTTGAACAATATTTTATTTAATTTCCTGTGGAAATCTAAGGTGGATAAAATTAAAAGAAAAAAAATTACTCAAGACTATCCAAATGGAGGCCTAAAAATGATTGAAATTAATAACTATATCAAAGGTCTGAAATCATCATGGATTAAAAGATTACTGATCAGTCAAAATTCAAAATGGAAAACTCTATTAAATGAAACTGTCAATTTTGACAAAATGTTCAAAACTGAATCAGATTACATTAATGATATTGATATATTGCACCTTTTAAGAAATCCTTTTTGGAAAGATACATTAATTGCTTTTCGAGATTTTAAAGATAAAATGAAGATAAAATCGTGGCAAGAATTTATAACTCAACCAATATGGTTTAATAAAAAAATTAAAATGGGAAAAAAGTCCATTTTCTTTATTGAATGGTATAATAAGAATATTATATATATTAACGATTTGCTTGATGAGAATGGAGCATTTTTGAGTTTACGAGATCTCCAGAATAAGTTCAACATTAAAACTAATTTTCTTACATATTATGGTGTACAAAATTCTATTACAACTAGTCTAAAAAGTGAGGATATTGTCAAACAAAACAATAACCCCAAACCAATTACGCCATTTTACATAAGATTATTTTGCTCATCCAAAAAAGGTACCAAAACTATGTATGACACACTAAATACAGTAGAAAATGTCACATCTTTTTACAAATCAAAATGAGGAAAATATTTCACTCTATCTAAGTTGCAATGGAAAACAATTTTTCAATTACCTTTTATCAGTACTAAAAGTAAAAAACTTCAATGGTTACAATATAGAATTAACCATCAAATCTTAACCACTAATGTATTCATGTTTAAAGTGGGGATGATCTCATCAGTCTATTTTTTGAATTTTGTCAAACAAGGGATATTGTTATTCCAAGAGATCCTTGTTCTTTTATTTTGGGATTAGATCTTGACTCAAGTTGTAAGAATTTGTACCAGATATTCCTAATTCTCAAATCCTACATATACAAAAAGCGATGTCTTAATGAAAAACTATCAATCCATGGACTACTTCTAGATATCAAAACTCATCTTTCAACTTTGAAGTACATAGCTACCAAAAATTGTAATCTTGAAGATTTTCATAAAGACTGGGAAATTTGGCTTTTCTTACTTAGAAGGCTCTGACTATTTTGCTCGATTTTTAGAATCACCAACAGTGAACAAATAAATGTTTAAACAGACAAGGTTTTTTTTCTTCTTAATTTGTTAATAAGCACCTTCTCTTCCCTTTCTCTCTTTTCTCTTCTTTCCCCTCAATCAGCAATCATAAGACTTATCCTTATTGTACTGTATATGTTGTTATAAAATAATTTCTGATTTGTTATTGCACTTTATTGTACTTGCACTTGTGAAATAAAAAAAAAAGAAAAAAAAGTTAACATGAAGACTAGCTAGCATAACTTTTCATTTCTTAAAATGAAACAGTCACGAAAGTTGATTG